>NW_007726714.1:478291-483231 GCF_000696425.1 Galeopterus variegatus
CCTTCCTCTCTGTCTCTGCGTCGCCGCTGCTGTCTTTCCTGGCCTTTGTTGCCTTGGGCTGCTTGGTCTCCCAGCACGGTTGGGGCGCTCTCAGGAATCTTCTTTTGCATCGGCCCTAAAACCTCCAGACTGTAGTTGCTTTTTTTCGTTGTAGATTAGTTGATCAGTGATTTATTTGTTTTTTGTTGCTCTTGGAAATGCAAATAGTACTCTGGCAGCACAGCACACACTTCTCAGGCTCGCTCTGTCCTCTGGCATGCCCGCTCCAGACCCGTCGCCATATTGCTCCTTAATTGTTTTTCTGAATAATGGATTTTGAATATTGGCAAATATGTTTGGGCACCATATTTTTAAAAATCTATCAATATGCATCTCTGACTCTTCTTGAATATAGTGTTGAATTATTTTCAGGCACATTAATTAGAATTCTGCACTTACATTTATAAATGAAATTAAACATAACAGATTAATTTATTTTATGTCTTTTTTTAATCTTCATTATATTTTCATTTTTTTCACAATATCAGGTTCATGCTAAAATCATGAAATAAAACATTCCATATATTTTATCCTTTGGAAAAGTTAGGATTGAATTTGGAGGTTGAGTGGAAGTACCTTGTACTGCCATTCAAAATGCAGTCTAAGGGTTTGCACTCTCACATTCATTGCAACACTATTCACAATAGCTAAGAGATGGAATCAAACTAAATGCCAAATTATGAATGAATGGATAAAAATACCTGTGGTATATATATATACACACACACAATGGAATATCATTTAGCTATTAAAAAAAATGAAATCCTTTCATTTGCAGCAACATGGATAGATCTAGAGACCATGATGTTAAGTGAAGTAAGCCAGGCACAGAAATACAAACACCACGTAATCTCACTCATATGTGGAATCAAAAAAAAAAAAAGTGGTTGGTTTTCACAGAAGTGGAGAGTGGAAAAATGGCTACCAGAGGCTAGGAGAGGAGGGGATGGAGGAGGAAAAGAAGTGGTGGATTAATGGGTACAAAGTTATGCTGTCTACCCTAACTGAACCATTGTGCAGTACATGCATGTATTGAAAAACCACACTGTACCCCACATATATTTAGAAATAAATGTTAAAATTAAAAAAAAAATACAATCTAAGGAAAGTTTGGCAAGGCTCTTAGGAAGTCCTTGGAGGAAGAGAGCCATTAGAAGACTCATGTGTCTCCCAGGTCTGCTTTAGTATTCTGCCAACTAAGTCATTGTCCTAGAGGAGGCTGTGTAAGGGACAGCCTTGGTACAAATGTGGTGATGGACTTCCAAGCACAGAACCTGGAACTCTTATTCACTTATATTGTTGGTAGCAGTAGAATATCTGTTCAATCTCATGACCATTATAATAATCACTTTTAAAATTACTTCCTATACTTCAATTTTCTCATCTGTATAATTGAGTAAAAGTACTAACTTCTTCCTCGGAGTGTTCTCAGGATTAAGCAGTGCATGATAGTAAAAAAAAAAAATTAAAAAAAGGGCCTGACACAAAGTATGTGCTATAAAAATCTTAAAATAAAATATTTTAAAAAACTGTGCAAATTGTTCCTAGGGATTCTGCCTATTTACAAGTACAATGTCTTCTTCATTCACATGGAGAATAGAATTCACAGTGTTTTCTGTTTTCAGTTTAAATTTATTTTGAAAGACAGCAGTGCTGCTGCATCTCCAGAGAACTGGTTGCCATGTGTGTTTTAAAAGCAGCATGTTTTTGCAGGGATATGCTTTCTGCTGTTCATGTTTTCTGAAGAAAATCTGTGCTTGTACAGTATTACAGCAGTGATGCAGGTAGGCTGTGTTCTGTGAAAGATTGATGTGATTCTCTAGCAAATTTTTTCTCAGTAGGCCTCCAGTCTGAATTTTAAAAGACTGTCATATAGAAGATTCTCATATACACACTCTCCTCACACAGAAGAAGATATACCAGCCACGGCATGGCAGGTGAGCAATTAGAAGATGTAGCATCCATTTGAGCCAGGAACAGAGACAAAACTGACTCATATATGTGGAGAGTCCTGATGCGTTTCTGACACAAATGAGCACCTGAAGTAGTTCTCTGGAACTACCTCTACCCAGTAGCAGACAGAGCTTGAACTTGACCTTACCTCCGCAAGAGTCTGTCCAGGACTTGCCACTCTCTCTGCAATTCGATTTAAAACATATTGAGGTAGCTTTGCATTTCCTTACCTGTCTCTTAAATAACAAATAGTGCACACATTCTATGATCATTTGAGTTTCTGTCTTTTCAGGTCATTAATATTTATTTTACCAAAAGATCACTAGAAATGTTTCTGTAATAATTCTGTAATTGTCATAAATTAACTAAATGATGTGAGGTCTAGATTAAATAATGCTCCTTCTTGCCTTTTTATTCATCAAAAATAAATCATTGTTACAATTTTATATCAAATAGAACTTATGCCTTTTTATTAAATTATTATTATAATGATGCTTAATATTTAATATCATTACTTTAGAAATCTCACTTTTGATTATTTCGATGTCAGTCATCACTACTCCTCAAGGTAACCGATCATTTACTTTAGCCTTTGCTTAAAGGACTTGCCACAGGATTTAGGAAGAGAGATAGGAGGCTAAAGATTTAAATAATAAATACAAATCTCAGGTAAGTGTTTACCTACCATTTTTAATGTAAACATGTGAATATACTTTCTTAAAAAAAGAAGACCAAATATTTTCAAAGAACCAGTAGCTTTTCTGTTGGACGTAAGAAATTATTTCCTTTGAGAAGCCTCTTAAAATAATTGGGCCGTTTCCTACTATCTTGATAATTTAGAATATTTATTTTTGGAAACATTTTTATTTCTATACTTTTGCTGATCCTTAATAAGAGTTATAGAGCAGACATATTTGAAATATTACCTCTCACTATCTATATCTTATGGTGTTATAGCAGGTACCCATGTTGTATCATTTTGTAAGGACCCCTTTAATAACCTAGATTATTTATAAAAATCCATCTTCTATCTCTATAAGTCAATTTGCAACATCTTGCTTTCTGGGGCTCTACCACTTTTGTAATAATTTCTGTAATTAGTGTTCCAGTTTTATTCCTTTCTGATAATACTGTGACTTAGTAAGTAGACTTTTTTTTTTTTTGCTAGCTGGTACAGGGATTGAACCCCAAACATTGGTATTAACAGCACCATGCTGTAATCAACTGAGTTAACCAGCCAGCAACTTAATAGACTTGAAGCTTATTTTCTCATCCTTAGAATTGCTTTAAAAAAAATTCAGGTCAATATCAGAACAAACACATAGTGTTTAATATGGAATTTTGAAGTGTTCTTTTCCACTTCACTGACAATGACATCAAAAATATTTTTAAAATTAATTAATCCTGTTGTTCTCTCTTTAAAGATAAAGTTTATGATTATTCTATGAAAAATATGTTTCTGTATGTACTTAAAATTTATGCCTAGCCAGTTTTTCTAGAGTATCAAGTGGCATAAAATTAAGTAAATATGAATTAGAACAATTGAAATTTAAACTAATAAAAAAGCATTTAAATAACAGAGAATTTGTTACTAGGCATCTGGTGTTTAGTAAATACAATTAAATTCTGAGCTTGTCCAAGTTTCCTGGGAATAAAAACACAAAGGGATATATGTTATATTCATTTTTTTTAATAAAAGGAAGCATAGCTATTCTAATAATACAAGTAAATTATATGCATTAATTTTTAAAAAGGAATTTATGTAAATTAGTCCTTATTGGCTAAAGCTTTAATAATAAGAAAGCTTCTAAAGACCTCATTCTGTAAGATAGGCTATTTTCTTGTTTTTATGTTTTTGGGGGGTTTTTTTTCCTGCAAGGTACTAGATTATGACATTAAGAATTTGGCTTCACAGTCTAAGGCCCTGGAGGGAAGCACCCACAGGCCCCAGCAGCTGCTGAGGTGAGCTGAGACCCATGCAGCACCGGGGGCTCAGTCTAAGGCCTTGGAAAGCTGGATCAGGAGCCAAGGTGGTGTAACATAGCCACCACCACACATACTGTCACCGCAAGGACAGGTCACCACCACAGTAGCAGCCAGGGCCACTCTACAGGCAATGTGCCGCTCACAGGACTACATTGATATAAGAAGAGTCACCAGTAGAGCCTGCAAATAGAGGAAGAAATCTTCATCCTCATAGCCAACCACAGAGTAATAGAAGAAGCAAGTCTTCTATCAGATCACCAAACATCAATGAAAAACTACTAGAACTACAAAGAAACAATAAGATATGACACCACCAAAGGAATACAGTAATGCTCAAGCACCAGACCCCATAGAGCAAGGATTCCTTGAAATATCTGAAAAGGAATTGTGAGCAATGATCTTAAGAAAACTCAAAGAGATAAAAGAAGACTCAATTAGAGAACACAATGAAACAAGAAAAAATATCCAGAATATGAAAGAGGAAATTTACAAAGAGATTAATACCTTAAAAAAGAGTGTAGCAGAGAAAAATGGCAACGGGTCTGGAGTGCCCGTGTCAGGAAACAGCGCGATCCTGAGAGCTGTGTGCTGTGATACCAGAGTATTGACTGCATTTCTAAGAGCAACAAAGGACGAATAAATCTTTCAACAACGATCCTACAAAGACAAATAAGCGGCAGTGGGTTCGAGGTTTTGGGGCTGACATGGAGAAGGACTCCTGGGGGTACCCAGGCCCGGCTGGGGGAACAATATTGGCGGCCCACACGGCAAAGGCCAGGAGAGCCAGGGGAGGAACTGCGCAGAGGCATCTGAAACACGCTGAAACACGCCGGAACAGCCCACCCTGTGTCCTCCGTGAGTCACCCCCAGAAAAATCCCACTTGCGGGGCAAAGCCCGACTATTCCTCGCCCGCCTGGCCCCCGCCCATCACCCCAGGCTGGGCGCCCACAACAAAGCCGCC
>NW_007726714.1:487731-536489 GCF_000696425.1 Galeopterus variegatus
AGGGTAATGGCACAGAAATTCGCGGCTACAATTCAGTTCAACAAATAATTATATACAAAGATATCAAATCCAAGCTCTTACCATCACACACATGAAATACTACCATCTTTATTACCATTCACCAACTGGGAAACCTGGGCAAATTACCTAACTTCTCTAAATCTGCTTCCTCATTTGTAAAATGGGGGAAATAACACCATCACATAGAATTACTATGAGGACTAAATGAGAGGAGGCTTACCATAGTCCCTGAAGTATTTTTAGAAACCTTAACTCAATTCATAAAACACATATTCGGTATGCCGTTTCCCATTCCAAAATGTCTACGGGATAACATCAAAACTCTAGCATGTAAAGTTCCGGGGACTTCTGGGGAGCTGGTAATGTTTCTTGATCTGGGTCCTGGCTACATGAGTGTATATGGTTCGTAAAAACACTCAGTTGGACACTAGTGTCAGGCAAGTCCAATATTGACTACCAGGAAGATGGCAGGGCGTTCGCGCCATTCCCTCCGGTGAGTCTCAGCTCCAGTGTTGCGCTCCCGCATTTTGCTCCCGCATTGCGCTCCTGCGTTGATCTCCCACGGCAGCCTCCACAGCCAGAGCTGCCCCGGCCACCTCTCGCCACCCCTGGTGCTCCTGACTCCTGTTCACGCCGCAGCCTGCTCAGTCTTCTGCTCGCGGTTCCAGAGGCACCCGGGGGTGGGGAGATGACAGCCCCCTCCCTGGCAGATACCGCTGTTGCTGGACCCCAAGTCCCGGTGGCGGGGCTGCGCAGCCTGGCCCGGCGCTGAGGGCAGCAGCTGCGGGGCCAGGCGCCGAGTGGTGGCCACTCCAGGCAGCTTCTTCCCAGGGAGGATTTTGTAAATTTCACAAAATGGCGTGCACTCCAAACCTCAGTGCATGTATTATGAGAGTCCCCTTCAAGGTCTCAGCAATCCTTCAGAGCAATCCACGTGGGTAGTAACAGCTACCCCCGGCACAAGCAAGGACACCAGAGATTCTGACTCACCGTCAGGCTTTCTGAGTTCCTCTTCTTGCTGGTGGCCTCTGGGATCCTGCCAGCGCGGGGCGCGGGCAGTTCACGGTTCACTCCCTTCCCACTGCCATGTTTCCTCTCTCAACCGCTCGTCTGGAGGCCGGGTCAGCTACTGGTGCGCAGGGCAAGGGCTGTGGGGATGCGGCGTCGGGGCAGGCCGCTGGCAGCCACCGCGGGTGCCGAGAGCCACCACCTCTTCTTCCCCAAGCGGCAGTGGGCATGGGCTGAAGGAGCCGGAGTGGGAGCCTGGGGACTAACAATTTTTTGTTTTGTTGATTTTTTGTATCATTTTTGGGATCTCTATTTTTATTTAGTTCTGCTTTATCTCAATTATTTCTTTCCATCTACTAATTTGGGGATCAGATTGCTCTTGTTTTTCTAGTTCTTTGAGGTGTAGTGTTAGGTTGTTTATCTGAAATCTTTCTATTCTTTTGATGTAAGCATTTATTGCAATAAACTTCCGTCTTAGTACTGCTTTTGCTAATCCCACAGGTTTGGGTATGGTGTGTCTTTATTTTCTTTAGTTTCAAGAAATTTTTTGATTTCCTGTTTATTTTCTTCTTTGACCCATATATCATTCAGGAGCATGTTTCATGTCCATGTATTTGTATACTTTCCAGAGTTTCACTTGTTGTTGATTTCTAGTTTTAATCCATTGTGGTCTGAAAAGTTACTTGAAATGATTTCAATTTTTTAAAATTTATTGAGACATGATTTGTGACCTAACATATGGTCTATCATGGAGAATGTTCTATGTGCTCATGAGAAGAGTGTATTCTGTAGTTGTTGGATGGAAAGTTCTGTAGGTATCTGTCGAGTCCAATTGGTCTGAAGTGTAGCTTAAGTCCTGTGTTTCCCTGTTGATTTGTTGCCTAGATTGTCCCGACCCGCGGGATATTCAACGCAGACCCTGGAGGGGGGAATGGGAATTGGATGGGACTAGCAGAATTCCTACAAATGAAAGACTCACTTGATGAAATAAGAAACACAACTGAGAGCTTGAGCAGCAGGCTGGAGCAAGCAGAAGAAAGAATTTCAGAGCTTGAAGATGGCCATTTCAAATTAACCCAGGCAGACAAAAAAAAAGAAAAGAAAAGAAAAGAAAAAAAATTAAAAATAACAAAGAAAATCTAAGAGAGATAGCAGACAACCTTTGGCACTCTAACATCTGAATGGCGGGTATTCCAGAAGGGGAGGAGAAAGGAAAAAGTATTGAAAACCTGTTCAAAGAAATAATAGAAAACTCTCTAGGGATAGGGAGAGATGCAGAATTTCAGATACAGGAAGCTCAAAGGTCCCCAAAAAGACTTAATCCAAAAAGATCCTCTCTAAGACACATTATAGTCAAATTTACAAAGCTCAAAGACAAAGAGAGAATTCTAAAAGCAGCAAGAGAAAAGCATTAAGTTACCTATAAGGGAACCCCCATCAGACTAAAGGACACCTCAACTGAAACCCTATAGGCCAGAAGAAAGTAGAATGAAATATTCAAAATACTAAGAGAAAAAAATTGCCAGCCAATAATTCTTTACCCAGCAAGACTCTCCTTCAGAAATAAGGAAGAAATAGTGTATTTCCCAGACAAACAAAATTGTAGGAATTCACCACCACACAACCCTCCCTGCAAGAAATTCGCAAGGGAGTCCTTCATCTGGAATCTGAATAATGATGATCACTATCTCACAGATACAAAAGACAGAGCAAAACCTGCTATTAAAACAAAAATGCCAGCAAGAAAGAGAAAGAAACTAAATCATCCCACCTCAAATTTCCAACTAACACTGAAGAAGAGAAATAAAAGGCGAAGTAATGATCAAAAGACATTTCAAACTTCTAAACAAAAAGCAATTAAATGACAGGAATTAAAAATACCTGTCAATAACTACCCTAAATGTGAATGGATTAAACTCCCCATTCAAAAGACACAGACTGACTGATTGAATTAAGAAGCTAGACCCAAGTATATGCTGTCTTCAAGTGACCCACCTCAACTGTAGAGACACACAGACTAAAAGTGAAGGGATGGAAAAAGATACATCATGCAAATGGAAACCAAAAATGAGAAGAATAGCTATTCTTATATCAGATAAAATAAACATTAAACCAAAATAACATAAAAAACTCACAAAAAAGGCCACTATATAATGATAAAGATCTATCCAGCTAGAAGACATAACAATCATAAATATGTATGCACCCAACACTGGAGCACCCAGATATATAAAGCAAATATTCTTAGACCTAAAGAAAAAAATAGGCCCTAAGACATCAATAGTGGGTGACCTCAACACCCTTCTCTCAGTATGGGACAGATTTTCCAGGCAACAAATCAACCAAGAGACACAGGGTTTAAATATACCTTAGACCATCTAGATCTGGCAGATATACAGAACATTTCACCCAACAAATAAAGAATACACTTTCTTCTCATCAGCACATGGAACATTCTCCAGGATAGATCAAATATTAGGTCACTAATCAAGTCTCAGCAAAGTTAAAAGAATTGAAATCATTCCAAGTATCTTTTCAGACCACAATGGACTAAAACAGAAAATTAATAACAAGCAAAACCCTGTAAACTATACAAATACATAGAAACTAAACAAGAGTCCCCTGATGGGTCCAAGAAGAAATTAAACAGGAAATCAAAAAATTCTTTGAAACTAATGAAAATAAAGATACATCATACCCAAACCTGTGAATTAATGTGAAAGCAGTACTAAGAGGGAAATTTACTGCAGTAAATGATTACATCAAAAGAAACAAAAGACTTCAAATAAACGACCTAACACTATGCCTCAAAGAATTTGAAAAACAACAATCGAAACCAAAAGGTAGTAGACGGAAAGAAATAATTAAGATCATAGCAGAACTAAATGAAATAGAGACACCAAAAATGATAGAAATCATCAACAAAACAAAAAGTTGGTTTTTTGAGAAGATAAATAAAATAGACAAACCATTAACTAGGTTAACAAAATAAAGGAGAGAAGACCCAAATAACAAAAATCAGAAATGAAAAGGTAGACATTACAATCGATACCACAGAAATACAAAGACTCATTAGAGACTATTATAAACAACTGTATGACAACAAATATTAAGACCTGGAAGAGATGGATAAGTTTCTGGACACATACAAACTACCAGACTGAACCAAGAAGAGATAGAAAACCTGAACAGACAAGAAAACCTGAACAAGCAACAAGATTGAAGCAGTAATCAGCAATCTTCCAACAAAGAAAAGTCAAGGTCCAGATGGCTTTACAGCTCAATTCTATCAAACCTTTAAAGAGGAATTAACACCAATTCTCAAACTATTCCAAATAATTGCAACAGAAGCCATTCTCCCAAACTCATTCTATGAGGCCAACATAACTCTTACACTAAACCCAGATAAAGACAAAACAATAAAAGAAAATTACAGGCCAATATCCTTGATGAACATAGATGCAAAAGTCCTCAACAAAATATTAGCAATCGGAATACATAAACACATCAAAAACATTATACATCATGATCAAGTGGGATCCATTCTAGGGATGCAAGGATGGTTCAACATATGAAAGTCAGTAAATGTGATACATCACATTGACAAAATCAAGGACAAAAACCATATGATCATCTCAATAGATGCTGAAAAAGCATTTGACAAAATTCAACATCACTTCATGATAAAAACTCTCAGCAAATTAGGTATAGGAGGAAAGTATCTCAACACAATAAAAGCCATCTACAACAAGCCCACTGCCAGTATCATTCAGGAGCAAGACAAGGATGCCCACTATCACCACTTCTATTTAACATACTGCTGGAGGTACTAGCCAGAGCAATCAGGTAAGAGAAAGAAACAAAGGGTATCCAGATTGGAAAAGATGAAGTTGAACTGTCCCTCTTTGCAGATGTCATGATACCATATATAGAAAAACCTAACTCTATCAAAAAACTCCTAGAGCTGGTTAATAATTTCAGTAATGTTGCAGGATGCAAAATAAATGACCCAAAATCAGTTTCATTTATATTCTTCAATAATGAGCTAACAGAAAGAGAAATCAAGAAAGTAAGCCCATTTATAACAGTCACTAAAAAAATAAAATATCTAGGAATCAAGTTAGTCATGAGGTGAAAGATCCCTGCAATGAGAACAACAAACTACTCCTGAAAGAAATTAAAGAAGACACAAGAATATGGAAAGAAATCCCATGCTCTTGGATTAGAAGAATTAAAATTGTGAAAATGTCTATACTACCCAAAGTGATCTATAGATTCAGTACAATCCCCATCAAAATACCAATAATGTTCTTCACAGAAATGGAAAGAGCAATCTCAACATTCATATGGAACAGCAAAAGACCCCGAATAGCCAAAGCAATCCTGAGAAAAAAAAAAAAAGCTGGAGGTATAACGCTACCTGACTCCAAATTCTACTACAAAGCTATAGTAACTAAAGCAGCATGGCATAAAGATACTTGGACCAGTGGAGCAGATCAGAGAACCCAGAAATCACCCCTCAGGCTTACAGCCATCTGATATTTGACAAAGACAACAAAAACCTACATTGGGGAAAGGACTGCCACTTCAAAAAGTGGTGCTAGAAAAATTGGATATCCTTATGCAGAAAAATAAAACTAGATGTGCACCTCTCACCATATACTAAAATCAACTCAAAATGGATTAAAGACTTAAGTATAAGACCTGAAACTAAAATTACTAAGGGAAAATATAGGTGAAACACTTCAGGATCTTGGTCTGGGCGGACAGACCTTATGAACAAGAGCCTGAAAGCACAAACAGAAAACGAAAAAAATAACCAAATGGTTATCAAACTAAAAAGCTTCTGCACAGCAAAGGAAACAATCAACAGAGTGAAATGACAACCTATAGAGTGGGAGAAAAATTTTGCTAACTATACATCTGATAAGGGATTAATATCCATAATATACAAGGAACTCAAGCAATTGCACAGTAAAAAACCAAATAACCCAATTTAAAAACGGGCAAAGGAGCTGAATAGACATTTTTCAAAGGAAGACATACAAATGGCCAACAGGTACATGAAAAAATCATCAATATCAATAGTCATCAGAGAAATGCAAATTAAAACCACATTGAGATATCACCTCACCCCAGTTAGACTGGCTATAGTCAAAAAGACGGTGAATAACAAATGCGGGTGAGGATGTGGAGAGAAAGGAACGCTCCTGCACTGTTGGTGGGACTGTAAATTAGTACAACCACTATGGAAAACAGTATGGAGATTTCTCAAACAACTACAGATAGATCTTCTGTAACATCCAGCAATCCTACTTCTGGGTATACACCCAAAGGAATGGAAATCAACACGTCAAAGGGATACCTGCACTCCCATATTCATTACAGCTCTGTTTACAATAGCCAAGACATGGAACCAACCTAAATGTCCATCGATGGACGATTGGATATGGAAAATGTGGCATATATACACCATGGAATACTACTCT
Source organism: Galeopterus variegatus (assembly GCF_000696425.1). Lineage (NCBI taxonomy): Eukaryota > Metazoa > Chordata > Mammalia > Dermoptera > Cynocephalidae > Galeopterus > Galeopterus variegatus. Next base: position 494,250 of record NW_007726714.1, read on the forward strand.
GCCATAAAAAAGAATGAAATTCTGCCATTCACAACAACATGGATGAGCTTGGAGAAACTTATGTTGAGTGAAATAAGCAAAGCACAGAGGGAAAAATACGGCATGTACTTACTCATAAGTGGGAGCTAAGAGAGAAAGAAGGAAGGAAAGAAAGACCACAGTGGTGCTTTGGACTTGCAGAGAGAGAGAGAGAGCATACCTATGGATACAAAGTGGAGTGGGGGAAAGGGGGCTGCGGAGGGAGGTCACGGGTAATTGGGTGGGGGACACGGGATATAATTGCAATTTGTGGTAATGGGCATGCTGCCAGTATGGATCTGGCCATCACATCTTGGGCACGAGTGGTGACAGTCAGCACTCCATGAATATTCATAACCAATAATAAAAAAAGAATTTGGCCTCACCTATTTTAATATGTACATATTCTAATAACACATACTACATATCAAAATGTATTCATTAGGAGTAACTAAACCCAGAATGCTGAGTGGGAATTATATATTTTTTAAGAGTTATCTTAGAAATATATACATTGCTAAATATAGGATTATGAAATATGCTTCTATCCCCTGAGAGAAGCTGACATAGTTTACTCAACATAACTACAATAAACTGCTCTGTGAAGTCCTTATTTGGTTTGTGTCATGTCTACATAGATCAGAATTTTTCTGCACAGCAAATACACAGTAGCTAGATGAATACCTTTCTAAGATCAGGGTTGAAAAAGGTCACTCCTAAAGGCCTATTAAATATTCTCTCTCCCCTTTTACAATACTTAAGGTGGTGTTCACATATTTCTTAACCTTTACTATATAGGAGATTACATCATATTTGCCAATGAATTTATTAAATATTTTGCAAAAAACACAGGAAATTTTATCAAATGGATATCTTAAATCTTCCACAAATATTGAAAATAAAATGTTATTTCTGGAATAAGAAGACACAATATGGAACATACATAATTTTGTTATTATCTAACTTAAATAGGAAGAACTTCAGAAATGGAGAATACAAGTACAAGATACCTTAAGAAAGAGTCTTTACAGAACTGCATTAATATAGTTTCTGAATATAGTTACTTATGTAGTCTTCCTATTATATACATATAGAAAAATGATCAAAATACATAATATCAAAACTAAATGTAAAACACAATCTAATACCAAAAATAGAATGCTTAGACTATAAACAGAAGGCAGATAAAAATGGATTTAAAGAAAAGGGAATCTACATCATGGAAAAGCCAATATTGACTGTGGAGGCTACCTAAATGTTCAGTAAGAGGACATTGTGTAGTTTCTTAAAGTTTATCTCTTAACTCAGAGACTAGGTTTATCCCATTAAAGAAACTGGGCAGCTGTTTCAACATACCCAAATGGTGTCTGCTCTTCCAGTATCAAATGGATTGGCCGGAATATTAATTCCTCCCACCTAAATTCACCATTTTTCTATATCCTTTCACAAGTAAAAACCCCAAGAAAACAAATGAATTCAGTTATTCTCTTTTTGTAATTTACGTTGTCCAGGAGACTCTTCTCATTTCATGTCTGACTTGGCATAGACTTTGAACATGTCCTCTTTTTGTAAAACTCTATTCCTGACTTCTTTGACACCTCACTTCCAGATGTACTAACTCCTTGGTCATGCTTTAACTAACATTTACCAATGTTTCCTTTTTGATAGGCTCTGTGTTAAATTATAAGAAAAACGAAACATAGGTTAAGTAGTTTAGTGTTAACACCAGGCTGTCTAGGTGACTCAATATCAAATCCTATTCTCTTAATCACTATGTTTTTCCTCTTTCATTGTATGATGTATTCATTAATTATTGCTTTCATTCAACTATGTGTTGAAGGAATGAGAGAAAGAATTTATTTAAAAGAAAACAAATAAACAAGATAATGAGGAAAATTATCTGGGATGGATAATGGATATGAAATGAGATGGAAATTAGGTAAGAAAATAGCAAAGGGTTAAAAAAGGCATTGACTGGGAAAAAAAGAGATACCAAGTGAGTAAGTGATGTGTTGAAAACAAGTTAAAATAAAGAATTGGCAACGAGAAGATTATTTGAGTGCTGCACGTAAAAACTGGAAAGGCCCTAAGGCCGTAGGGACCTACAGCACTGAACTCAGTGTCCCTGAGGACATGATGAAGGGGGGATGGAATGACTGAGATAAAAAAGTCAGGCAGTGGCTGGAAGAACAAGGACCATGCAGGCCATGGTGAGGCTCTTGTTTTTATTATGAGAATGGTGAAAAGCCATAGCAGAGAAATAAACCGGAGATTGACAGGATATTACCCATTAATTGCGCCGGGAAGAGAGAACCTGTCGAATATTTGGGGAGTTTAAATAAGGCTTATGTTTTGCTTATGTTGAAATGAGGATGACTTTTTGACAACCAAGCAGAGCTGTCAGAAGATAAATATATAATCAGCTCTGGATGTTGACAAAGAGTTCAGAGCTATGTGGAAATCTGGGAATTATCCATTTAAATCATTTTTAAATCCATGGACTAAACGAACTCATCTAAAGAAAATATAGATATAAAAATGAAGTCTAAGATGAGAATCCTTGAGTTCACCAATATATCAGGTCCTGGAAGAAAAATAGAAGCCAGCAAAGAACACTGATATGGATGGAGTGTCTAGTGAAATGGAATAAAAACCAGAAATAGGTGGAATAAGTGGTGTCCTGAAAATTAAGTGTTAAGAGTGTTTAATATGATGGATAAACAATTTTGTTAAAAGTTGCTAGAATATTGACAAATGAATTGGCAAAACTGAAATATTTGGGGGCATGAGAAAAATAATTTAAGTGGAGTGGTGAAGATGAAAGCTTAATAAGAATGGGTTAAAAAGATAATTTGGATATAAACGAACTTTTAAAAAACTGTGTTTATTGCTGGTTCTCTAGAGACCCAATTCCAATGACAGAAAAGAGATTTCCTTTTAAAGGGAAAAATACTAAAAGACAAGGGAAGGAAAAAACAGATGCAAATTTTAGATACAGCATAAAGTTAAATGAGCAGGTCTGGAAAAATAGAAAAAAACTGTCCATGGGGAAAACATTATGCATGTCAAATAGTATCAGGTTTTTCTGAAAGTAGTGGAACAGATAGTACTGACTACAGAAATATTGGTTGAAATGATTTTAAAAAAAGGTAGTAGATCCTTAAATTTTCTCCCCCGTCCTTCCCAGATGGAAGATTGTTTCTCCTCCACAGAAGACTGAAAGATTCCTTTCCAGTAAGTCTAAATGAGAGGGATTATGAAATAGGAAATATACAGCACACTAAGAATGGCAGTGCTCTACTGAAACAGGGGAGAGTAAGTGAAACATCCTGAATGCTAAAATCCTGAATGCTAAAAGCTCAAGCTCCCTTTCCTCTCTTGGCACCTAGAGTGCCAGAATGAGGCTGTGACCTGCAGCTATTGCATTAATCCAAGTGAGAGATGGTGGTGGCTAAGAGGACAACAGTAGAGGAGATAATGAATGGTCAGCAAGAGTTAGCAAGAGAAAGAAGTCAAAAAGGATTCCTTGATTTTTTGTCTAAACAAATAGTAGAGTAAAGTTGCAATTTGCTGAAATAGAGAAGAGCATGTAGGAATAAAAAGGTTTGGGAGTCATTTAGAATAAGGAGTCAAGCATTGGTTCCAATTTCTTCATATTCTCACTAATACTTGTTATTTTCTACTTTGTGGCTTTGATTTACATTTCCCTAATGATCTTGAGCATTTTTTTCTTGTGCTTATTTTGCAAATTTTGTATCTTATTTGAGGAAATTTCTATTCAAATCCTTTTCCCATTTATTTTGATTGCATTGTTTGCCTTTTTGTTGTTGAGTTGTAGGAGTTTTTATATATTCTGGATACAAGTCCCTTATAAAATATACAGGAAAATATTTTCTATTATTCTTTCGGTTACCTCTTTTCTTTCTTGGTGGTGTCCTTTGAAAGAAAAAAGTTTTTAATTTAGAAAAAATTCAAGTTTTATTTATTTTTTCTTTTTTCAGTTGTAATTTTGGTGTCATATTTAAGAAGCCTTTGCATAACTCAAGGATACAGAGATTTATTATTATTTTTTCTGCTAATAGTTATATAATTTTAGCTCTCTCATGATGGTCTATGATTTCATTTTGAGTAAATTTTCATATATGGTATCAGAAAGAGGTTCAACTTTATTCTTTTACATGTGGATATTCAGTTGTCCCAGCATCATTTGCTGGAAAGACTGTTATTTGAAACCATTGTCAAAATCAATTGATCATAAAGATGAGGATATATTTCTGGACCCTCAATTCTATTCCATTGATTTATATGTCTACAGTTATGCCAGTGGTACAGCTTAACAGTATGTTTCAAAATTGGGAAGTGTGAGTCCTCCAACTCTGTTATTTAACAATATTGTTTGGCTATATTCTGGGTCACTTAAATTTTCATAATAATTTTTGGATCAATTTGTCAATTTCTGCAAAGAATCCAACTTGCAATTAAAAGGAATACTGTTCACTATATAGATCGGCTTGGGGAGTATCACCACCTTATTTGGATCTTCATTAATTTTAACAATTTTTTTGTAGTTGCCCGTATTAGTCCATTTCCTGTTGCTTATAACAGAGTACTTGAAACTGGGTAATTTATAAAGAAATGAAATTTACAGTTTGGAGTCTGGGAAGTCCACAGTCCACAGGGGTCTTCTTCTGAGTGAGAACTCTCTACAAGGTCCAGTGGTGATCAGGTTGTTACATGCTAAGAAGGGTCTGAGCAAGAGAGTGCTAACCTTCTCACTTGCCCTCCTTATAAACTTATCAGAAATATGCCCATTACTCCATGAATGGATTAATCCATTCACAAGGGCACAGTCCTCACAAATGTAATCACCTTTTAAAGACCCCACCTTTCATATAGCATAATTGGATTTTCTACTCTCTTAACACTGCTGTAATGGAGATCACATTTCCCATAGGTGAACTTTTGGGAGACACATTGGACCCATAGCTTTTTCAGAGTATGTTTTGCATTTCCTTATATTTAGACTTGAGTGCCTTATTTGATATTATTTTAAGTGGCATTATTTTATTAATTTTATTTTTATATTGTTCATTGCCAATGTATAAAAATACTTGTACAAATGATGGTTGTATGTTGATCTTAGACCTTGCAACATGACTGAACACATTTATTAGTTCTAATTTGTGAGATATTTTAAAAAGCTAGTTTGCCAGGGTATAAATATAGCAGAATTGCGGAACTCTACTGATCATTCAAACAAGATTTTAGGGTCATGCATTTAGAAGGAAAAGAGTTAGAAAGGTAGTGTTTTATTCCATTTGAGTTCAGTTCCCTGTGAAGGAGATATTATAAAAGTGTGCTAAATGTTTGACAGTTGGATGAAAAGAACAATGAAAATTATGAAAAAAAAAAATCTTCAGACTATTTGAAAAAAACTGAATAATATTGAAACCACAAAGAATTAAAAAGAAATTGTTTTTCCCTCATAACTACTTGTGCAACTTTCTATGAGTGGTAATTTAAGCCCAAATAGAAAAATCATTTTCCTTTTATGTTTGTAAGGTCTTTGAGGATAAAACCCAAACACTTATCACTAATTGCCAACATCTTACAAAGTAATCACCTGTCAGCAGGCATTCCATAAATGCATATTTAATGAATAATGAATGAATGAATTGTGAGTTTGTCAGAATAAATTAAGTAAATTGTACTTGAATGCAGTTACTGCTTGAATGATATAATTAGGTACCGTTTATTTAAATAGTTGAGTAGTGGTTTTCAATACTCTCTGCACAATGGAGTCACCTGAGGAGCATTTTAAAGGTACCAACACCTAGGCCCTCCCCTAGAGTTTTTAATTCAATTGGTTTGGGGTGGAACCTATGCTCTGCAGTGCTTTAAAATCTTCCAGGATGATTATAACATGCAGAAAAGGTTGGGGACCACTGATTATTAGCTTCTACCAAATCCAGGGATTTTCATAAAAGCACACTTAAGGTTAATATTAAAAACTGGTTTTTTTTAATCACAATAGTCATCTTATTTAGCTACATTTAAGTATACAACTCATTCTACAAAAATGAGATCTGTATGGTGGACATTGCAGAATAACGGACATAGAGTAGAAAATCAGTGCATTTGATTCACCTAGAAAGTTTCCTTCCTGTTTGCTGCTTTTAAATAATGTGCATTTAAATACTCTGATGACAGTACAAAATGTTTTGTGTGCAAGTTAAAAAGACATGATCCTAGCATATGGCTTTTCTTCACACTTGTCTCTTTAAAAAATGCTATATTGTAATATAAGGATTACATTCTCAAAGGAGTGTTAGTCAGCTTTAGCGGGGTACAAAAATCCCATCCTGAATTTGAAAAGCCATTAACTCCAGAAAATTGTGCTTTTGTTTCCTAAGGTCTGTAAATTTACAGATCACCTCAAAATTCATGAGTCATGATTAAGAAACCCTATGCTGGAAGAAAGTATAAGATTATTATTTGGAAATAAGCCCATCTTCTAAATTCTCAACATGTTGCATAAAAAGAAAGAGTAAAAAGTTTCAACAGTTATATTGAATTTTAATTGTCAAAAGGTACAAAATGATTAACACTTTGTAATTTCATTACTTTTCATGGCAAAGTTCTCACCTAGGTAGTCAGAGTTAGATCTCATTACTCTCATTAAAGAAGAGAGGACAGGTAAAAAATGTTTAGGTCATTCCTAGAGAAATTCAGATGCCCCTAATTTCTGCCTCCTTTTCGTAAAGTCTCTGACATACTGCCTTGTATGAGTCATTCTCATACTTGAGAATCTAAAATGCAGTATGAACAGTAAAAGCCACCATCTATAAGATTATTCAGAAAAAAACTCCATAAAATTTGGAAAATATCTAATTTTAGTAGGTTCCTTTGATGAATTATTGGTTAGCCACTAAACTGAAAATGATAAAAATGTTTTTCACACTGCTGGCTTTAGAAGAATTATGCTTGATTACCACAATAAATGACTATTTCCTGGCTGTCTTTAAATCTTTTCTATTCTTGCTGGATCCAATTTAAGTTTAAAACCCATGGGCTATATAAAATCTTAAAACTACACTGACATTTCTATAATCGCACAACACAGGGAACTAGCGATTACCTTTCTTTATGAAATTAGATTTTTTAAAAAGTAGCAATACCCCTTGCTTCATTCAGACTACATGAATAGTAGGTTATTATATTTCTCCCCCAGCGGGACCAGTCCTTGTAATTTTTGTAATATCACTTTGACAACTTTGTCAGATTCCCTTTAAGAAGAGAGAGGACAGAGCAGAGAGTAAGAGAAACAAATGACAAGGTGACTTCTCACTTCTCCTGTAGGCGATGTCTTTTCTGAACTATTTTATTAGAGAATTTTCTCAAATTTAATATGACAGTATAAATTCATGTGAACTGTTGTCACCAATCACATTACCAGTAACTTGTAATGTCCTAGAAGATGGATGACCGTCAAAGAGAACTGTAGCATGCATCTGCTTTTTTAATATGCAGTTCTCTCTTGACAGTTAGAATAGTGGGTAATAATCCTTTATTGAGTGCATTATTATAGGTTTCAGTCTCATTTGCTCAAACCTAGTGGATGAGATAAATTTGCTAGATACACAGAAGTTGTGAATGTCCCCAGATTAGGTTTAGTCGCTAGGTAATTTTCAAAACCCACGTTTCTTTTCTGATTTCATCCAGGTGAACATTGTAAACATGAGCAGTGCTCTACTCTGTGGCTCTGAGGATACGAGCTATAAGGAGTGAAGAAAGACCTAGAGCGGGTAACATACATCAAACAGAATCCCAGAAGTAGGTCATAAAATGGTGAAATGCTTATTTTTTTTACTCTTTCAAAATAAATTTTCACCTGAGCCTTATTTCAAGTGAAATATGTTACCACAGATAAATGGACATGCAGATGATATCATATTTTTATCTTCCACATGGAAAGCATTGTATTTTACATAACCAGAAATACAACCGTTTCTTATAAAATGTGATATTATGAAACACCATTAGTGTGCAGAAAGGAAAACAAAAAAAATATGTTTAAGAATTTCAGTTTCAATGGAACAATGCTAGTATTTATGCTGTGTTCAAAAATAAGATCTTCTGCAATTCAACCACACCCATTTTAACAAAAGGTTGTTGACTATGTGCTAAGCACTTTTCACCTAAATGAGACATGCCTTAGGAATTTGTTTCATTCTTAAGGTCAACCATTGGTGGGTAGAGTGAAAAGGAGAAATTTAATATGGTTATTTTCCCCACTTTGGTTGCAGGCAGAATCCTGTATCAGGTTACTGAAATGGAGTAAAGAGAAACAGTCACTAGAAGTGGTGTTCCCAATTTTTGAGACAACATGGATTCATATTCATCCCACAATTAGCACAACTCACTTTTGCTCACATCACCTTCCCTCCAGTTCACTAACTTCAATTTATATTTCACATATATGTTCTTCATGAAATTGTAAGTATTTAAAAACAGGAGGTTTTTCTTAAATATATAGTTGGGTCTTGAAAACTTAATACTGTGCTTTTGCTCATGGCTTTTCTTTTTAATTAAAAAAATGATTTAAAAACTTATTTATCAAAGAACATCTAGAAAAGATAATGACTAAGGTCCTTGACTATCTTTAATTATATTATTAAAAGGTATTTTAGGTATTGTTCTGATGCTCCTTTTATCTAAATAGTTATTAAAAATATCAAAAATAATATTGTCAAGATAGATCTATTGAGGTGCAGAATCTAAACAATTGTTAGCAAGTTAGTAAGAACAGAAACAATTTTGTGATAAATTATCATATTTTCAACCTTAGTTGTACATTTTACTAGGCTATACAGTAATAAATACCAAAAATCTAAAAACTAACCAGTGTCATTCAAACTTTAGGATATTGATATGTCTTAAGCATGAATAAAATTTAGAATAAGTTAAATACTCAAATTCTATTCCCAGTTGCCCCTGTTAATGAGATACACAGTAAACAAGCATTTTTATATCCCAGATCCTGTGCCTTAAGTATTCATGTGTAAAATGGAGATAACTCATTTCCCCAATCCAACTACTCAGAAGGAGTTTCAAAAAGACTGGAAAAAAAAAGAGAGACATTAATGACTATTTATTTTTGCAATTATGTAACTAAAATAAATCCCCATGATATTAAGGGCTTTACTTTTCAGTAGTGATAGGCTACTTAAATTGGACAAACTATTTTACTGGAAAAATGTTTTTAAAATTTTCAAATGTATAAGATAACTAAAAAGAAAAAAAGTCATACAGTTAAGAACTGGTAAGAATTGATAAGATGACAGAATTCAAGAGAGGTAAGCCATCAGATTGCATCTCCAGTACCCCTGCAAACTGAAGAAGAGGACAGCTGAGAAGCTGAAATGCCAAGAGGCTGAGGCATAATCTAATAGGCTAACATGCTTAGGGGTAAAGGGCTTGAATCAAAGGACCCGTTAAAAGGTCCTTGATGAACTTTCTCGCTTTAGGTTGAACTACAAAAGGGCTGCAATTTAGGCATAAATCTGTACAAGAAACAACAGACTGCCACTAGAACATTTGGCTCAGCTTCAAATCAGCTCATTATTTGAAATTGACTGATGTGGATCTGGATGGTTACTGCCCATGGCTGACTAGCAGAAGAGAATGCCAATCCTTCTTTGAGGAATAATATCATGCCAGGCATCAAAATATTTCTCTAAACAATATTGCAAATTCAATGTCCAACAGACTATTAAAATAATAAGAAATCCAAGTAGACAGATGAACAAAACCTAGAGAAACAACAGAAAATAGAAACAGACCTATGGCCACTAAAGATACTGGAATTCTTGGTTAGAGACTCTAGAACAATAAACTGTAAAATCTGTTGTAAACAGAATATATTTGAGGGTTTTTTTAAATGTAATTTGATAATCTTGTCTTACACATGGGGTAGTTTATCTACATTTAGTACTGTTACTCAAATGTTTTGTTAAGTAATTTCTCTTTACTCCATCTATGGAGTCTTTTTTTTCACTTTTTTGCTTCTTCAGGGAATTACTGCATGCATTTTATTTTGACTATTTTTATTAGTTTGAAAACTAAACGTTTCCTGAGTATTATAATTATTCCTCCACCCCCATTAATTTAGGTGTACACAATATTCTCTCAATTATGGGTTGTCTGAATATAGATTAAATACGTATATACATATTTATAAATATGCATAAATATACAATAAATATATACATATATACTCACTTTCAAGAAAATGAAATTTTAAGAATATTTCTAGGTTGGAAGAAAAAGAGAAATGAAATAATAAAATGCACACACTACTTCCAAAAGAGGTAAGACATATCACAGATAAAGCAAAGAGAAATTAGATAATAAAATGGAAGATTTAAACTGAAACACATGAATAACAATATTAAATGTAAATTTTTTATAAGATAAGATTGCCAGATTGTATAAAAATAAAACCTCAATTATTATTATTACTTTTTTTTTACAAGAGACACATCTAAATATAAGGATTCAGAAGGGTAGAAAGCAAAAGATGGAAATCCATGGGAAATCTAACAACAAAAATCTCCTGATATTGCTCTACTAATGTCAAAATAGGTTTTAAGGCAAAACACATTACTAGGGATAAAGAGTGACAGTTGATTTGTTACAAAGGTTTGGTACAGTAGTAAGATATAACAATTCTAAGTTTAGAATGGAATAGCTTCAAAATATACAGTATAGAAATTGACACATCCACCTGGAAAAATAGGAATGCACATGATCTTGGTGATAAATTTTAACATAGCTCTTCTCAGTGACTGGTACTGTCTACATACATACACACACACATAAAGATATAGTTAATGATGTGCTGGTAAATGTTTAATAGCTGATTCTTGAGAATAAAAGGCTCTGAGTTATAGTGCATGCTGATTTCTATGGTGTAAATTCTCCCACCATGGTTGACTTCAAGCTATCAATATGGTGTCACTGATCCAAAGTTGGGAAAAAAAATAGGCAGAATAGGCACAGAAAAACCCTTTTGAGCTTTTCTACATCACTGGATATAACAGACTGGACCAAAAAAATTAGTAAATTTACCTAAAAAGCATGTACAGGACATTGCCCTACTAACTACAATGCACCTCTTTTTACATAAAGAAAATTTATAATAACTTACTGTGTTTGCAATAAAGTTTAAGGGACAGAAATAAGACAAAGTATTTTTATGACTACAATTAAGCTAGAAATTAATAAGAAAAGAAAATTAGGACAATGTGTTAAGAAACTACCCAATAACTCTTTGATTAAAGAAAAAATCACGAAGGAACTCTTAAAAGAGTATTTTGAATGAATGTTAATGAAAACAGCACATATTAAGACCTGTGAGGTATAACTTAAGTTATGCTTAAAATGAAACATACACTGTTAAATATATTATTAAAAATGAGGATGTTAATAATCAATGAGCTAAGAGTTAGAAGTTAAAATAAAAAAAACACATTGAATTAAAGATTATAATAAGTAAATACTAAAGATAAAAGGGAGCATTAATAAAATAGAAAACAAACACAAAATAGGGGACGGTTTATCAAGCTAAAGTAAAAGCACTAACAAGTTGGGAGAGAGGGGGAGCTGATTCAGCAGAAAATGCGTAAATGATTTTGACTGGAACTTCACAAAAGATAATTTGATATACTGCGTTATTATACAAAATTTTCACCACTTCTATCTGCCGCATTGATAAAAGGCTTCACTATGCAAATTGCTTTGGCCAATGCAGTGTGAATGAAAGTGGCATGTTCCACTAATGAGCAAAAGCTTTAACCCATTGGGTTTACCTGCTATGTTCTCTTTTCCTTTTGGCATGAGAGAAGCAATGTCCAGAGTGGGGCATCTGAATCAGCTGAGATCTCAGAGTGTAGAACCTGCAGAGAAGAGCCACAGCTGACTCAAACTGGCCAAGTACCAAGTATAAAAAGTAAACCTTGTCTTTGTAAGTCACAGAGTATTCTTTATTATTATTATTATTTTTGTTACCATCCTTCCTTTTCCTTTTTTTCATTTTGTCTACTCTCTTTTCCTTTTCTTCTCTTTTCTTCCTTTCCCTTCCATTCCTTTCCTTTCCTTTCCCTTCTTCTTTTTTTTTTTTTTTAGCTTTTATTAAACCACATAATTTGCAATAAACTGATATGGATATTATACTAATGAAAATAATTCAGAGAAATGCTAATTAGAATCATGAAATGTTTATTTGCCCCACATATGAGTGAGGACATGTGGTATTTCGCTCTCTGTGCTTGGCTTGTTTCACTTAACATAATTTTCTCCAAGCACATCTACGTTGCATGAACAGCAGAATTTTGTTATTTTTTATGGGTGAGTAGCATTCCATTGAGTATATATGTGTGTGTGTGTGTGTGTGTGTGTGTATATGTATATGTATATGTATACATATCACATTTTTCTTATCCGATCGTCCATTGATGGACGTTTAGGTTGGTTCCACATCTTGGAAAAAGGGAGCGGGAGGGGGTTATCAAGATATTGGTCAATGGACACAAGGAATAATTAAGTTTTGTAAAAATAAACATGCTAATTACCCTGATTTGATCATCACACATTGGATACAAGTATTGAATTTCAATTCTGTACCCCGCATATATGTATAATCAATTACACTTTAAAAAAATCATGAAATACTACTAAGCACTCACTTAAATGCATGAATTTAAAAAGACTGACTATACAAATACAATATTAAGCCAGACATATAAAATATATACTGGATAATCACATTTATGTGAAACACAAAAGGAAAGCAGGCAAAACTGAACTAGAGTGTTTGGAGATACATCCTCAGTTAAACTACAAATAAAACTCAGGAAGTGACTATGGATCTTAAGGTCCATCCATTTATTGGTCTCCTGAAAGGCTATGAATTCAGGCTGAAGAAGCCTGGAGGAAATTATTAGATTATTGTAAGGCAATAAACCCATCTTGTACAGCAAATGCTCAGCATGTTGCATAAATAAAGTGAATAGAGATTTCAACAATGATAATTAATTTTAATTATGAAAAGATACGGTAATTAACACATTGTAATTTTGTTACTGTTCTTGAAAAAGTACTTACCTAGACAGTCCACATTAGGTATTATTATTCTCATTGAAGGGAAGAGGACAGATGAAAAAATGGGACATGCCCAGCGCAATCCAGTATTGTTGCCATTTTTCCACACAGTCTCTAAAATACTTTCTTGGGAATATGAAATTTGCCATGAATAGTAAAAACTGCCATTGATATGACTATTGAGAAAAATACATTCATAATATTTGAAAGTATACCATTTTAGTAAGTTCTTTGTGTGAATTACTAGTTGGTCACTAAACTAGAAATAACATAAATATAATGCCTGACACACAAGTAGGTAATTAATATTTTATTTCTCTTGATCCTTTCCTTCTGTTTGCTACATTTTTATATTATGCAGTACAAAGTACTATTTATGGAGTTAAAATTAAGTGGTTCAAGGATGTGGCTCTTTTCCACACTTATTTATTTTCAACAATTCCATATAGCTATCATAACGATTACACTCCTAAAGAAATGCTACTTAGATTTAGGGGGATATAGATCCCTTTGGAAATATGAAGATATTAACTCTTTGCAGATAATTTTTTTTGTTTTTGTCTATCATTCACTTATTATATGCAGATCTATAAATCAATATCATGCCAACCTATACAGAAAAATAGTTACCTAGTTTTTGTCAATGTTTATTAAAATGATTGATGTTTGTTTACTTTGAATATGAATTATGACAGAAAATATCTAAGTTTTGACAAGGGTGGGGGTGCTTTGGAAATGCCTTTGAGACTTGTGTGTGACATTCATAGTCAATCTACTTCATTTAAACAAAGTCTAAACTCACTACTAAATGGCAAATTAATATACTGATGCCCTTTGCAGTCTTTTGATAGGTAACATTTCATGGTGTGTGCTCATAATAAAAAATAAATTAGTATAGGAAATGTTAACACATCACGAACATCTATTTCCTCTTCCCTCTCCCTTATGCAATATTATCTCTGTTTCCTATTAACAAAAATTGCCAAGTTCAATTAGCTTATTTTAAGCTGCTTTTACCAAACTAAAAATGGCTTGATAAGGGGTGAAACCTAAAGAAGTTAGGTTTTGAGGGTAACTGACACAGGGGTTCCCAGTATGCTGCTGCTGCAGCTGTTTTCAGATAATCTTGCAAAGAAGTGATTGCACTGAAAGTCAGGATGGTGTTGACTTTTGAGAGTAGTGATTAGGAGATGACGTGAAGTAAATTCTGTGGTTCTGGCAAAAATAAATAAATAAAAAGACAGAAAAACCAAGTATAAAAGAAGAAAAAAAAAGCAGGAAAAAGTAACTATTAAAAATCTCTATGTTCTCAAAGATACCAAGATAGGGAGAATTTCTATTACTTCCTACGTGTTAAGAAAAGAGCATAAAGCATGAGTTACCTGGGAGAGCAGAAAGACAAAATGTGCGTCTCGTACTCCTATGAGTCATCAGGCCCCAGGAAACCCCAAAATAGGCCACATATCTTTGACTTGTTTATACTCATAGACTTTCTCTTAAGCAGAGGCCTATAATTAACTTCTCCACAGCAACCTACTGTGGTAGATCATAACCAGGCCTGCAAAGATAAAATTTCGAATAGAATATGAAATAGTGAGTTTGTAAGCATTCTGTAACTAAAGTACGTAGCTGTGCATCAGCAAAACCTTGGAATTTGTACATTAGGTCCAGGCTTTTTGAGCTATCATTGTGCTCCAATTCCCACATACAGTATTACTGTCAATGAGCAATTTCCTTCAAACCATTCCTGAATCTGCATCCACAGCTACAACCAAAATTTTAGAGTATCTACAAGAGGAAGAAAGGAGGCACTAGGCTGTGGCATTCATCAAGTATCCTTACCCTCATTTGTTTTATTCGGAAATATTTGGAGAATTTGCAATGCTTACTTATGAATTTAGTGAAAACTGCCTTGGCTGAGTCCAAGTAATATCACCAGTCCTCAAAACTGAACCACTCTGTGGTCTGTCCTAACTCATCAAGACTCACAAATCATCTAAGAATTGTGAAAGAAACAAAAAAGCCTAATTAATTAAAATAAATGAACAAAAAGACAAATAAAAAACAAAAGTAAAAATAACATCAATAATAAAAATAAAAAATAAACCACAGATATGAAAGAGAGCATAATAAATATGGAAAATATTTTGAAAATACATTTGAAAAAATGGACAATAGATTATTCGTATTTACAGCAAAATACAGAACATAAAACCAAACTACAAACTGAAAAAATATTTAAGATACTATGACAAAGTGTTCATGGTACTAGTTGAAAAGAAAAGAATACCCAAACACTAAGAAGAAAGAGACTAACACAATTCAGATGGCCACAGGCAAAAAGGTAATTTTTTGTTTTATTTTTCCATGCACTGTATTGTAACCTTCCAACTCTTTGAAGAAATTCTCACTGGAAAACAAACAAATCATCCTTTTGGTTTTAAGCTAATCTGAGCTAATGCTATTTCTTTTGAAACTCTCAATGTTCTCAGTAATGGAATAGTGTGAGCTGCTAAACCACGAGGCAAGAAGTTCTGGTTGTTAGATTCCAAAGTGTTAGAATAAAAAGACTTCAATTCAAATTCTGCCTTAACATCTGTCTATTGGTGGTGGTGTAAATAACTACACATTTTTGAGCTTCACTTTATTCTCCAAATAGAAATGATACATTTCAAGTCATGAAAAATGCACCATTATTATGTGTGCCACTCAGAAAATACAGCTATGTTGTTTGTAAGATGCCATCAAGTATAAGATTCATGGTTATTTTAGAGATGATAAAAATTTTAAATTGTAAAATCAATAAGATATAGTACTACAAATGGGATGAATACAAAATGAGTCAATTCATGTTGAAATGGTTTATAAACTAAATCAATAAGATATTAATTCTATACCTATAAAATAATATTTCAATATATACCACCATAAGTTGTTCTCTAGTATGCTTCATATATGAATATTACATCTCCCCAAAGAAATGATAAACCATTTCAGGAAACATAATTTTTTAATACTGCCACAATGCTTAGTATAAATGTGCAACAACTAGGTACCATTGTTCATGTTTCAGATTTTGTAAAAAAATGTTGAAATGACTAATTTTTATCTAAATCTTGCTATTTGAATATACTGTATCAAAAAGAAACAAAAAATTTGCTACTCAGTTTGACATTCACTTGAGGCATTATGAATAAACATTCAGTATGTTATGACCCTAATATTTATTTTTGTCTTATATTTGTTTTGAGGAACCTGTATTGTGCATTTTACTGTTGACATACAATTTTCCATAGGTTTTGTATATTTCTACTAATCTAGCAAAGTGAGGCACTGACTCCTGTCTTTGCTCCATGTTTTCTTTTTAAGAATGTTTGTATAGCAAAGAGCATTGAAAGATAGACATATTGTCTTCCTCCTTGAAAGAGGTAATGTCTCCTTTCCTTTGGAGTTAGAGAAAGGCATGCTTACTGTTTAGTGTAATAAAGATAATGTTTCTGCAAGGGTTGATTTTATACCTCAACGCAACTGGGCTAAGGGATGCCCAAATAACTGGTAAAACTATTTCTGGGTGAGGGTATTTCCAGAAGAGATTAGCATTTAAATTGGTAAACTGAGTAAAGAAGATCTCCCCTCACCAATATGGGTGGCCATTATTCAATCCATTGAGAGCCCATACTTAACAAAAAGACAGAGGAAAGGTGAATTCTCTTTTTTACTTCTTTAGCTGGAGCATCCATCTTCTCTTGACTTTGGACAATAGAGCACCTGTTTCTTGAGCCTTTGGATTCTGGGACTTACATCAGAGACCCAGAGGGTCTCATGCTTTTGTAGTCAAACTGAATTACACCACCAGCTTATTATTCTGCAGTTTGCAGACTGTTCATATAAGACTTCTTGGCCTTTATAATCATGTGAGATAATTCTCATAATAAATCCATTTATCTGTCTATCTAATCTATCTATATCCTATTGGGTATGTTTCTCTGGAAAATCTTGACTAGTACAGTCTCTCCTCAGGGCACAGGGTAAGCATGCTTTGGGTTCCTGAAGTTCAGGGTTCCTCTCCTGTAATCCAGCTATTATGGGTGCATGTATCATCGGCTTTCTTAGTGTTGTCCTATGGAAATTAGAGCTTTGGGAAATGGTGCAAAATGATAATACTGTTTCTTGTTATTGCTGTGAACAAGAAACTATCCTTTATCTCTGACCCTAGAGTGTTGTGTTTTCTACAACTATCCATGAAACTATGGCAATTTAATTTGTTACATTGCAAGTAGGGTAAAATTTTTGAATCTTCTCAGTTATTGAAATTTTAGTTCTCCAATTTTTACAATGAATTTGATGTGATATATAGTATAATAGCTCAACAACAAAGAAATTTATACCTAAATTAGGCAATTAAAATTATAAATTGGGAAGATACGGTTCCAAAGAGATAATTGGAAAGTTTTATTTCTAAGTCTTTTTCTTTTAAAAAAAAAAAGGAGGTTATAGTATTCCTTTTCTAATAATTTGAATTTAATTATACATTGACCAAGGGTTTATTCCAAAGGAAATCTAATAATCCCTTTTAGTCCCCCAAACTATAAATTTGAAATGAGGCCATCACCGATATCTTAAGATAATGTATTTAAAAAAAAAAAAAATAGCAACACTGTTTGTATAGCATGGCAGCCCAGAATTTGTACTTGTTCTTTTCACCAGAACGATCATTACATTTAACCCACAGACTCTGGTAATTATAATTTTAGAGAAATTTCCCCAAAAAAACTCTTAAAATAAGCATATGTACCATGTCAGTCTATAATCAGAGGTCAGTTAATTTTTATTTTCGCTACATAAAAGCTTATTTAACTAGAAAAGAAGTATGGCTTACTGCAAGCATCTGAAATTGATGATACTTTGCTTTACATTTGTTTTGGTGGATATACTATCTAAAAAAAGGATTTGGAATTTTATATTTAATTGTCAGCACTTCCTGTATACATTATATTTATTTCAAATACAAAAGAGTATCTATATATGTATATAAAGTGCAAACCACCACATCCATAAATTTTTATCTTTGGGAAAAGGTAATATAATATTAAAATAGTTGTCTTTTACAATATTTTCAAATAAATTAATCTATCATTTTATTCATTATGCAAACCTTTTGATTATAATGATGTATTTCAATTATTGATTCAGTTAATGGGTTAAAATGATTGTGCCTCAGTGAGAATTCGATAAAAGACAATAATAAACAAATGTCAAAATGAGAGACTACATGCTGATATTAAGAAATTATTTATTTACTTTAATATGTTGATAGCTCTTGTTTGATTTTATCTTTGACCCACCCCTAAATTGTTAGTCTTCAGAATCTATTAATCCATGAATATTTGATGTGATGATTATCAAATACAGTTGGTCTTCTGTGTCCTTGGTTTACATATCTGTGGACACAACCAACAGCAGATGAAAAATATATACTGAACATGTACAGACTTTTTTCTTGTTATTATTTGTTTAACAATATATTATAACAACTATTTACAGAGCATTCACGTATTAGGTATTGTAAGTAATCTAGTGATGATTTAAAGTATAAGGGAGAATGTGCAGAAGTAATATGTAAATACTATGTCAGTTTATATAAGGGACTTGAACATCCACAGATTTTGGTATCTGCAGGGATCCTGGAACCAATCTTCCTCTGCTACCGAGGCATGAGTGTATTAAAAGAATAGTTAAAATTGTAACTTTAGTGATAAAACCATGGTAAACTGTCACAAACCAATGAGATCAAAATAACTTAAATGTCACTAAGCATTTTAGTCAAACATTTTTTATTAGCTACTCTGTTAATCTCTATCTACCAGAGTCATAATGCAATATATTTATATTAATATGATTCAATCAATCATTTAAAACCTTTAATAATTTAATTTAGATCATAGTTTGATGGTTAGATGTAGATTGCTAACTAGCTACTTATTATTTATATATTGTAAGTATGTCCCAAGTCTTTCTAATAGAAAAGTATTTAATTTATGACAGTTGTATTCATTATACAAATTAAATTGCCAAAATAAAATTATTTATCAAGATAACAGAATGAAACCAGGAAGAAATAGAGAATGTATTTCTTGTTTTCAAGGCTATAGTATATTACTAAAATGATTTATAAAACAACAAACTCTGATGAACTGAAATTGACCACAGAATTTTTAAACCTGACTGTGAAGAACTGAGGTTAATATCCTCTCCCCTTGAGTATGGCAGGTTTCTGTGTCTTCTTTGCCCAGTAGTAGAAGCAATGATGCAAGTTTCTATTCCCAGGCCTTAAGAGACTGGCAGTACTGTCCACTTCATGTCTTGTACCACTCACTCTTGGAACTATCTGTCTTCCTATGAGGAACCTAAAACACCTGGAGAGAGACTATCTCTGTGGAGTTCTGTAGGCAGCCACAGCTGAGCTCTCAGATGACAACTAATATCAATTGTCATCCATGTGAGTCAGCCACCTTGGGCAACTGATCCACTTGAATCTCAGATGTCTGCAGCCCCAGCAGCTATCAGGCTACAATTACATATGAGAGCCTAAGGGAGAATCACCTTGCTGAGCCTAGCCAAGTCACAGAATTGTCACAGAAAAATAACAAAATATTGTTTAAAAAACACATTTTAGGGTCATTTGTGTTTGTTATGCAACAACATGTAATAGAAACATTTTTTTATAAAGTATATATATGCACATGCACATCATATGCATACATATAGGTGTGTGTATATGTATGCTCTTGAAACGGGTGTATACATACGCTCTTCAAACATGTATATATATGTTAATGTATACATGTTTCAGAATTTTAAAGTATTTTAAATTCATTTACAAGAAAAAACCATTATTCCCACAAAATGGACTTTCCTTCCTACCTTGAAAATTGAGTTCTGGTTTGGTTGAGAATATATGCTCCATATGGTAGAAGGGATACTATAGTGTCAAATTATCCCAGAAGGAACAATTTTAGAATAAATCCTGATGTTCTGATCTGTTCTAAAAAGATGCTTTAGAGCTTGTATGTGAACAAGGGAGTTGTGGCTAGTGTGGATACAACTAAAATCTTTTACTAAACCACAAGATATTGATTATCAAGACTCTTACCTTCATGTGTGATCATGCATGACAAATTAGAATACCTGTGCTCTTTATTATCAAAATCAACAGTCCAAGACTGTAAAAGATAATCAAGCTACTTCCCTTTTGGGTACATCGAATTAAATTATATATATGTGTGTGTGTGTGTGTGTATATATATATATATATATATATATATGTGTGTGTGTGTGTGTGTGTGTGTATATATATATATATATATATATATATATATATTTGTATGTATATCTTCATGTCTCCACACACCCACATACATATACACACATATACAAGCATATTAAATATAACATCTTTGAAATAAATATTGAATGGCACCTTTTTGAAAAATATTTTTGAGGATAACTGGTCATATGGGAAGCAATCCAACAAAAGCGAAAACCTAACTGGTATACTTAGTTGATTTCTCTCTTGCATCATGAATCAAATTTTCCACTTTAACAATTGTCAAGAAGTTCATGAATTCATTTAAAATTATTGGCTACATTTTTTATCCTGAGATTATTTAAGTTCCTTTATTGGAAAATACATAGTAGAAAATTTGACATAGAAATTTCAAGTAGGATTATTTGTAAAAATTTCATTTACGACAAATATTAGAGCTTGGAATATTTGAAGAGGCTTCTCCTACTATCCATCAATATAATTTGCATTTTCTGGCACACACATGATTAAAAGAAACAAAGTAACCATGTAAAATTAATTAAGCACAGTTGTGACCTTATTATAGTAATGGAGTAGCGTACAGCTTCTGGAAACATATCTAATGTATTTTTACTCTTATTTAAAATTTAAGTCAACTTGTGAAATATTTAACATTTTAAATTTCATAATGATTAAAAGCACACACAACTTCTCTTAACTTTATTACAAAATTTATTCCACCACTTTACTTTGCCATCATACACAAACAATCTCTCCTGAAAACTTTAGTAAGAGCTCCTTATATGCTACAATCTCTTGGCAAATTTCCTCAAAGTAACGTACTTATATCACTAAAGGTAGCTGGAGATAAGCCAATAAGAGAAGGACTCAATTCTTTCCCAATCCTTAGGAGAGCTCAGAGGAGCCTATCTAAGCCTAAGAAGATCATGGTTGAGTAGCAAAACTATTTCCCCACCAGAATGAAAACCAGCATAGAAGAATGAGTATTCAGTTTTTGATTAGCCACACAGGCATTGTTCTAGAGTAGGGAGAGATGCACAGAAGTAAAAGAGCTCAGAAAACACAGACTTCTTTGCATATGAATAACAATTCACTGAAAATCAAGACACGTTTATACTTAGAAAATCTGAAGGTTATGATTCTAATATCAAAATTTTGAAGTGCTTATAAGTAACTCAAATGGAAATTAACATTTGGGTACCTCCAAATTTTCCTTTTTTCTCTCTTCTGATTCTCTAGCACTCATAATTTTGTGCAGACTCTACACCACCAGCTGCTCTTATTTTGCATTTTTTCAAGATATATAAATTCCATAGTATGTGGATATTCTCAAGTCTAGACATAATGCCTTAGGCCAATATCTACCTTCACCTTTTTATGGCAGTTAAATTCAGCTAAAGGAATTTATTTTATTATCCCATACTTTTGGTTAAAATTTTCTACATTTGATAATTCATATCTTTGAAAATACCTAGAATTTATAGGTCAGAAACAAAAGAGAAAATAGAGAAAACAGACAAATAAAAGCCCAAATCAAAACACTATTTTTTTTTTAATGGAAGGAAAATGGGAAGGGCAGAGCACTTCCTTCTTGTCCATATATCCTATCACAACCAACTAGGAAATTTACAATTTCAGATATATTAAGTATTGCTTTTATAATGTTTAAACAGGCACATAGCTGCTTTTTAAAACAATGAAAATTATTGCATTTTTTAAAAAAATAGCTCTTTGGAAGGAACTGTTGTTTCCTTGGGCAAAATATATACCACACATATGGGAGACAAAATCGCTCCTTTTCTCTTTGCAGCAAATAACACAGTGAAATCTGTCTGCTGTCAATTCCAGCTTTGGATAAAATTCCCTAATGATCCTCTGAGACAAACATTACATTTTTTTTAGACTTGGTCACCAAAATTATCCTGTGTGTTCTGGAAGTTTTTATCCAAAAACAGCTAAATATTAAATGGATATAAACTAACCAGAAATGTGTTGCCACAGAATCTTTTATTATTATTATTATTATTATTATTATTATTATTATTATTATTATTATTATTATTATTATTATTATTATTATTATTATTATTATTATTATTATTATTATTATTATTATTATTATTATTATTATTATTATTATTATTATTATTATTATTATTATTATTATTATTATTATTATTATTATTATTATTATTATTATTATTATTATTATTATTATTATTATTATTATTATTATTATTATTATTATTATTATTATTATTATTATTATTATTATTATTATTATTATTATTATTATTATTATTATTATTATTATTATTATTATTATATTTACTTTTTACTTTAGCTATGAGCAGAGTCCGGGTTGCCAATCATTCATTTATTTGTTTTGCTGTTGCCAAGCAGCCAGGCTTTCTGCAAGGCTCCTATGCCCTTATAGGCTGTCAATTTAAATGGAACCAAATGATGCAAAGTCTAAGTTACATATATCCTTGTTCAAGTGAAAAAAGAGTGATATAAAATAGGCAAAATAAATCAAAATAAATATTTATACTGAAGTCCGCATTTTGCCAAGGAAAACTTTGTAATTTAAAATTACACACGGGTAAGATAAATAACCCCTAATAACTTCTCCAAATATGTAAATATATGAAGAATATTACATATTGTATCCCCATCTTGTCTAGCATAATGCTGCTTACATAGTAGTAAACCCTAAGGATAGACATCCTCAATTAATCTTCAGTCTTCGATGAACTACATTATTATTTGCTTTTTATCCTGCCTCTGCTGCTAGAGAACTTCCCATAATTAACTTGCCCTTTTACATGCAAAGGAGATGTATCTTCCCATTTTTAATTTCCACGCTGCTAAAGTCACCACTATCCTCAGTCCTTCTAAGCTCCACCCACTTCTTGACTCATCTCTGAAGCCAGGCTGTGTTGGGGGGCTTAGTACTCAAAATTCGAAGATATTCAAAGGATCTATTTGGAATTGTTGTTATCAGACTAATTTTTTTTTTTTTTTTTGTACACGGGATCCAAAACTACTACTAATATGTCTGCTATATGTGGTATGAAATAGGCTTTTGCTTGGGAATCCTAAAACTTACTGTGAAAAATAAAGTGTTATTAATTTATAGCATTCAAAAGATGCTTGAAGGATAGAATTAATAATTCAAATGGGAACTTTGAGAAATTGCTAAATATTTGACGAAATAATCTTTCATCATGGAGTTTAATTTGTCTTAACAGTTTGATTCAATGTACATATCAAAATTATATGGTTTCATAAAAATCTGTACATCATTGTTATTTTTGTAACATTGTCCTTTCCTCAATATTAGTGGGAAACTACCCCTTGAGGTTACTTAAAATAGGTTATTAATTTTCTTACAAAGTTTTTTACAATAAGATCAAAAATAGACTCATCAACTAAATACCTACCATTTGCCAGGTGCTTTATATATTTTATCTCTAATTCTTAAAACATTTTGCAGATGATGGAGAACCAGAAAGAATAAATGACTCTTGCACTGTTAATGGGATCTTAATCTGCCAAACACCAAACCTGGGGTCTTTGTAATATAACACTATACTTTGCTTTTAAATTATAATTACAAAATAATGAACTACAATTTATTAACTGAAATATACAGACAAGAAAATTAAAATAGACAAGCACATGTGCATATGGTCAAACAGTAAGTTAAAAGCAGACAGGTTTAAATAAGTTTAATAAGTCTAAGTAAGACATTAGGTTTAATGATTTTCAGTCTTTACACAAAACACTTTTTTGTGTGTGAATTTGAATTCTGGAGATTTCTAGTGTTGTCCCTAGCATTTTCCCTGACTTTAAATTCTGCCTTTTTAAATTATATTTTTCTTGATCTTCGAAGTTATACATATATATTAGCAAATTTCTCCCTCACAGATCAGGTAGACACAATACTTTAGAAATGAGGAGAAAAATAATGAACACTTATAAAACAAATATAAAAGCAAACATTCAACTTTCAAAAGTAATAAATCTAATCATAAAAAAATGTCTAACAAATGGCCTCTAGATGAATACTTAAGAAAAGAGAGCTAGTAAAATCAGGGAAAACTGCATCTAAATCAAATGGTCACTTAATGTCCTCATATACTGTGCACTGTATATAATTCAATGATATAATTCAATTATATATTTATTATAATAATTTTTTAAATGTATACATAAAGCTCACAAATCAGTCATACTGGCTTTCTTAAGGTGTGATCCAAAGCTTTTCTGAATTAGGCACAACTTTTGTAAACACCTTTTATAGATATTTACAACGGCATCAATATGCCAATTTGTGCTTTTGTCCTTGTTTTCCTGCACCTTAATATATCAATGGCATATAAGAATTCATATAGATATAAATCATTAATAATTGGCATTCTACATTGCAGTCCATATACAGACTTCCAAAATAAGAATGAATTAACTGATATACGAGTTGCTTTCTTTTCCAAAGATTGTCCCCTAGCAGATGGATTAATATTACCTTATCTCATAACAAAGCATTCTGAAAACTAGTATAGATAAAATTACATTGAATTATTAATTGTGTAGACAGCCTGAGTTTAATAACGATTCTGAGCTGCTCACATTTCTGAGAGCACTTTATTCTTCTAGCCATGCTATCGCCAGAAACAATTGCTAAGGCAAGAAATGAGAAGGTAATGTTACATGGAACTGATATCATAATTAGTCTCTGATCCTGTCTTGATACCAATTAAGTTCTACTCTTCTATTTTCTTCTAAATAATGCAGGCATGCCTTTATCTTCTTTTCATAAATATTCTTTAATATTTACTACTGAATGACGTCCTGAACCACATGGCTTTAATCCAGGAGCATTGCTAATGAGAATTTAATAGTTCCTAACAGTTTGGATCAGC
This sequence comes from Galeopterus variegatus, assembly GCF_000696425.1. NCBI lineage: Eukaryota > Metazoa > Chordata > Mammalia > Dermoptera > Cynocephalidae > Galeopterus > Galeopterus variegatus. Next base: position 519,681 of record NW_007726714.1, read on the forward strand.
CAGTTCCAATGTCAACAGCCTGAAGAGGTTAGAATACAAACAAATTGACCCTGCCTTCACTTTCCAAATAATGCACTGAAGCTATCCATTTTACACTAGGGGGTTGACAAGCAGGAAAATTCTAATTTGTTTCTTCACTGACAGCCCCTAAGGATACGTTACAGCAAAGCTGTGAAATCACAGGATCATTTTGATCTTGACAAATAGCAGGAATTAGTCAGAATTTGAGGTTCAAAGGGGGAAATAACTGATGCTAATTTTAGAAAAAAAAATGGTGTTGAGACATAGTGGTAAGCAATGAACTGGAAGACAACTTCTAACCAATAAAACCAATCATTTTTGAACATCAGTGAGGCATCTTGAAAAAGCTCTGCCAGTCTGAATTCAGGATCCACAGGTCAGGCCGTGCTCCTGAGGCAGCTCAGTGGAGGTCCTAGGTTCCTCATTGGTGACCGAGGCGTTCCTTCCAACTCTAAAATATGCATAATTCTAGTTAGATGCCCTATTTCTTCATTAAAAAGGATGAAATTTAGCAATTTCATAAAGTGCAATGCAATAGAAGGGACAGAAGAGAATAATATTGAATTTACCTTAAATCGGGTGCTTATTAACTGCCAAAGTCAAAAGCGAAGGTTTAAGTGAACTTGTTCCTCAGTGGCTTTACAAAGTATAAAATTCATATTATCGAAGAATATTGTGACAGAGACAGGTGTGGTAATGCATTTGAAAGTAAAAGTCAACATAATTTATTAATTGTTCATGGTACATGGAGTTCAATGTTGAGACAGAATTTTAAAGGGAAACAAAGAAATAGAAGATGTGCACTATGATCTTAAAGCATGTGGCAGGGGGGAAATTAATTAATTAAGTAAGTAAGTAAATATATGTATAAGGACATGAAGCAACACATCGAATGTAATTGTGTGTGTGCAGCATGCAAATGTATAACATAATAGCAAACCATCACCTCCCCCTGTTGCCTTTTTTATTGATCTATATAATAGCTCTCATTTATATCGATGGCCTAAAACATGTATGTGAATCCACTCGTTTGCACTTTTCCCTGTATACACACATGGAGCTTTGCAGATGAAAGTAAAGAAATGACAAACAAGATGTTAAGAGTTTGAGCACAAGAAATAATTAACGAACTATTTCAGCTGAGCTAGGAGGAGACATCTGGCCTTGAGATGACAGAGTGGCTAAATAATTGGCTTTTTTTCTTCAGGTGAAGAAACACTAACATCTTTATATCAACAACATAAAAGTATTGATCATTTGCTACCGTGCTTTGAGTAGCCTTAAGGTTAAAGAAATGATTTTAAATGCATTTGCTTGCTATAAGAAAAATTGCCGAGGGGAAGAAAAAAGACATCAGCTAAAATGTCCTTATGCAACATTTTAAAAAGAATTTCTCTTAAGCTGTTTAAAAGCCTACTTATTTATAAGCTGACAAACAGTTTAAAATATTATAGCCCCAAATCGAGGTGATACAAACTGTTATGGGGTACTACACATTTGTAATCAAACTGGCACCATGACGACATCACTAGGAATTTGATTGGACAGTGTGGACAGGGATACCAGCAGTCATAACCAATAGATCATATTTCGGACGGATAAGTTAAAGCCCCACCTAGTGGTGAGCTCAACAATACTTATATATTTCTGCCCCCAGGGCTGGCTCCAGAGGCTTTCTCCCTCCCTCTCCGAGCTCTGTGCAAGTAGCTTCTACCTTGACCCACATTCCTTCTTTCTGACCTGTTACTGAGACTCTACACTGGTACCACCACTGATGTTGGAAATGTCACTCGATACATCAGTTCTTTAGTTTTCAAATCCACAAAGCAATGCGATAGACATAATGATCTCTGAGAGTCTCACAGTACTCTAAAACATTTTCCCCCAAGTAACAAAAGTAAAGATAAATAAAATGGCATTTTATATTTCAATATTTCTACCTTTGCTGTAATTGTAGGTGTCAGAAATATTGCTTTCTACTGTTATTCAGTTTTACTGAGTTGAATAAGACTGACATAGAAACTAAGAGGCCTGTCAAATGACATTAGATTTTCTTTTTTTTTTTTTACTCTGGTACCTCGGACATGCATTCTAAGTCTCTAATACCTAACTCACAAAATTTAATTTTGGTTCACAACATAGTTTTAAAGATATGGTTTCTTTTAATTAGGCTATTACATACATTGACATTCTACTTCATTAACAATTTTATCAGTTTCTCTCAAAAGCCATATAGAGTACGACAAACCTTATTTATTAATTCCCAAGATAATATCAGTTCTCTCCAAGAGAGAGGCTTCAAACTAGTTCAGCTCTGCTGAATCATACAAGTGCAGATGATTGACTGTACTTAGTTATCAAAACAGCTGTTATGCCACACCTTGAAGGAGCGAACCCTATGCTGATCAAATTAGAAGTAAAAGTCAGATTTTGTATTTTCAAACCTACTTCTGTATCTCGTACTAATGCCATTGTCAGTACTGTTCATGAAAATGGAGAATATCCAAAAATAATATTTAATTGCTAATGCCACAGAAGTGGCATCATCAAGAAAAGAAAAATAAATTTAATTCTGTATATGCATTTAACATAAATGGATATATTGTAAAACAGGATGTCCGGTGAATATGGAGAAAAAACTTTAAAATTTTCAAGTATATTTTCTCATTATAAGCTTAGCATTTAATACCAGCGGACATTTTCATTTACAACGAAATAGAGACCAAAAATCTCTTACTGCATCACGAGATATAACTTAGCCAGTGATTAGCAGAAATTGAATTTGCCCTTTTACTGTCATTGTCTTTAGCTTGATCAACCTTAGAACAACTTTTAATCGTATATGAGATAATATTTGCCGAAAGGTGTAAAAGTTTATGCTCAGACCAATTAACAAACAATTTTTCACCCTAACAGATCTGTAAAAGGGATTCAGATTTGATATTTTAATGTAAGCTAACTGTTTCCTACTTAAGGACAGTAGCATTAAATATAAACTCATAAATCCCAAATAAGTTTTCTTTTTGTTATGTCATAAGTGTAATATTCTGATACATCGATACTCAATATTGTAACATGGAATGACTTGTAGTCTACTAGTTCTGGGAGACAATAAATTTTCTATGAGTCCGTAAAATTTTCATAGATCTTGTGAGCAAGGTACTAACTCCCCTGTCTTCTAGACAACCTTTTCAAGGATGCTTGTACAGTGAATCACCTTAAAAGACAGAGTTAGATAGTGCCCTGCTCTGGAGCAAATGTCACGGATGCTTATTGCCCACAGAAAATTCAGATTCCCAAAGCCCATTTTCTCTTATGCATCTCATTGAGTGTGCATGTGTCATCTGGCCTTCCTTAGATAGCTCTGTGGTAATTGGGACTCAGGAAACTGTTACAAATTACTAGTACTCTGGCTGCTGCTATTACTGTGAGCAATAAACTGCCTTACTGTTGTGAGTAATAAATTGTTCTTTGTCTCTGACCCAGAAATCTTGTCTTTTACCAGCATCCATAAAACTGTGGCAGACTAACTTGTAAGCCTGATAGGAGGTAAAATCTCAGACACCCTCCACAGATATTTGCAAAGAGGGCATCCAAATCAACTTCTAGTTGATATTCCTAAGTTTACTAGCAATCCTTATTCATTTAAAAATTTTATTGATTTATTTTTTATATGATTTATTTAAATCATAGAACTTTATCACCAAAATTGTTGGGTTAACCCTAGCACACAATTTTGTGTACCATCAAGTTATGAATCATTTGAAGAGACGAAATGGCTGACTCTAGTCAACTATCATAGGGACACATGGCATGGACTCCACCTCCTACAAATATTCATGTAAGATTTCTCCCAAATAGAAATGAATTTAGATATTGGATAGCCAAAACCAAATTAATTAGCACATTTATTAAAGAGCAGGAGAAAGAGGTGAACTAAAGTGGTAAATGGCCATTAAAATGTCTATGAATTCTAAAACTTTATAAACAATTTATGTAAGGCAGAAGACAGGATTTTTACCACTTCTTGTCAGTTTATATGGTACAATACTCCCAACATTTTTGTCCATAGTCTTGTTTCTTTATCTTGCCATTTTCTTTATTATCTGTTTTTTCTTTTCTTTTCTTTTTCTTCTTCTTTTTTTTTTTTTCTTTTTCTCCTTGGGCTTAATTGCTTGTACAGCATTTTATTTTCAAGCATTTCCTCCACTATAAGGAGAAATGTATTTCTTTTTTTCTAAATTCCTCAAAGATAAATGTATAAATGTCCAAAGATATATCAGCCCAAGCTATACATCCCCAAAGTGGGCCTTTATTCAGCAACCTGATTTTTAAAAGCAGCCCTCAAAATCAAATATCAAATTCAACTAACAATACTTTACTGAGCATTTTAAAGAAGATGCCTGAAATAAATTAGCTAAAGTATTAGATAGCTCTAGAAAAAGAAATCTGTGATACTGCTGCCTTCTACCTTGCTATCCTATAGCCTGGATGATACTTTATAATCCTAAACTGCATTGAATTGACACTTTTGGTACAGCACTCTTTTCCACTGGGAATTACAAAAATCTCTTCAATGGTACCATTGTGTACTTCTCTAATATTTGTAACACAAAATTTAGCTCACTTACAGGCCATAATAACTCTTCTGTATAAAATAAAAATAACACTTTTTATTTGGATCATAGTAAAAATAGGGCCTGAGTTCATACCCTAGGGAACACCATAGGGAAATATTATTCAAATTTATATTTTATAAATAAAGAATATAGTTTTCAACATAATTTTGTTCTCAAGGTTTTATTATTAGCCAAGTAATTAGTTGTGTTGCTTATGCTTAAACTCATTGCATAATAAATTATTTTATAGAAGAAAAATGGGCATCTCAATTTTTCTAGTATCTCTTCTAAGTTAATTAAGGAGTTTAATTGCTTTTTTGACATGGAAGACTTGGACTATAATAACCACTCAAACTGTCACTATTTAAGACAGAGTATGCCTCCAGGCCCAAAATTTCTTTGCAGTGGCAATTTACAAAAATTATTTCTGTTGCTCTCTGTTATCTCCACCTGAATGGTATGATACCACCACTGAAAACTGCTAGATTGAATGAAGGGATAAGTGTCAGCAGAACAGTTGGAGGGAAGTCCTGAAAAATGTGAGCGACACAGTTCACTCACTAATTATGTACTCTATGACTTTGTCATATGTAAGACTCTTACAGAGACTAGATGATGATAAGTAGAAATACAGAAACACAAAAAACCATGAGCGATAAGTGCTATGACAAAAGTTAAGTATAAAGTTAAGAGCAGCACAGAGATGGATTGACTAACTGTTGGCACATGAAAGATGAAGGGAAGTCCAGGGAGTGAGAGTAGTATGGGCAGGAATGAAAGGGCGTGGCTATTCAGGGAAAATATTTAACGTTCAGTATGCCTGAAACGGTGGGTGAAGGTCTAAGGAAGAATGGAAAGGAAACCATGGTAAAACTATGACAGTGAATTCAGGAGGGATCAAAAGTGGATGAATGTAACATGTTACACTTTGGTTTCAAACTCCAAGCTTCATTAATACCACAGTAATAACAGGTTTCATCAAATTGTCCTTTGTTCGAAAACCCTCTTTTACTTTTTTTCCTGTATTCATCTCTGTTGGCCTTCCATGAGCTCCTTTCATCTGTAGACTCAACATTTTTTATTCCTAGAAAATTTTTTTTTTATTTTATCTTTCAGATTTAATGCAACCATTAGCTCTGTTGAAGATTCTGAATATAATCTGCATGTATCTCTTAAGAATTTTTTTTTACATTTTTTATTTGTTTGTTACTGCATTCACTGACAATCCTCAACCTGGCATGTACGAGTTACTACCTTTAATGTAAAACATATCAAATACACAAATACCTATGTATGCTTAACAAATATAAATGGTAAAATGAATACTCATTCTGGTAGATTGGTACATTTTTCCCAAGGATTCACTCTCCAGTTCTGACAAAGAATCACGTATCCTTTTACTCTTTGTTATGTGTCTTGCTGTATCTCCTAGTGGAGGAGTATATTTCCCTGTCAAATTATACAATGCTTAACCACGTGACTTACTTTAGCCAATGAAAGTGGGTAGATGTGATGTGGTCACCTCTAAGCAGAGGCTTGGAGAGACTTTGCATGATTCTGCCAACTCCCTTCATCTTCTCCTGTGCTATGAAAATGGCATTTCCCAGATGGAATCTTTTCCTTCTTTAGCCTAAATTCATAAATTAAAAGACATAGGGAGCAGAAGCAGAGGAGCAACTGCTGAGAGCAGTCACCATGTAAAATAAGTGACAAATCTTTTGTGTGGAAAACAAACAAAAAAGGAGTCATTATTACAGCACTGGCAATTCATACACCAAAGTACTGAGCACCAAGTTAAGATACAGAGGATCACCAGTCATTGAAAGTTTATAAGGGTAATGTTATTGTATTGCCTGCAGATGAGGGGTTAAAGACAGAGGATTAAATTTTGAATAGAAATCAATAGATCCGCAGGTTATAATGGCAGGTTTTGAGGAGCAGAAAAGGAGTGGGAAAAGGATTTAAATTTAGTAAATGGAATTAAAACAATGTTATCCATATGGAAAATAAAATAAAAGTAGATCTCTGCCTTACAGCACATTGAAAATTACAGGTGTATTAAAGACTTAAATGTGTTAAGAAAATTTCTAGAAGTATAAAACAAATACAAGGCAGTATCTTTTAACCTCAGATTAGGAATGGTTTCTTACAGGAGACACAAAATGCACAAACTGTATAAAACTGATAAATCCTGTTCCATTAAAATTTTAATTCTCATACAAAAATTAGATAAATGCATTTTTAAATATGGCTACAATGAGGGAAAACTCACTTAATCTACCAAGAATTATCATAGAGAATATATAAATAACTCCTAAAATTAATATGGAAACAAAAAAAAATGCAGTTAGCAAAAGAACAATAGATATGAAAGTCATTCTCAAAAGAGGAAACCAAAATAACCAATGAATATATCATAAGAAATTCAATTTCACTAGCATTGAGAAAATAAAGGTTAAATCAACATTAAGAGACTTCAGACTGGCAAAAATGCAAATACCCAGCAACACTCACTGTTGACCAGAAGTAGAGAAAATGGGACTCTCATCCACTACTTGTTGGAGTATAACTGGTACACATATTTTAGAGAGCTATTTGGCTATATTGGGTAAAGTTGTCAGGCAGAATAATGATGCCACACAAAGATGTTAGCATCTTAATCCTCAGAATCTGTGAATATGATAGGTTACATGGCAAAGGAGGACTAAGGTTGAATATGAAAGTAAGGTTGCTAATCAGCTGACTTTAAAATAGGGACATTCTTCTGGATGATCTAGCTGAATCTAATGGAATACTATGAGCCCTTAAATTGGGTAACCTTTTCCAGCTGTCCTCAGAAGGAGATGTGACTATGAAGAAGTCAGAATGATGTGATGTGAGGAGTTGACCCACAAATTCTGGCTTTGATGATGGAGGAAGGGGTTCATGAGCCAAGCAATCCAGGAAGCCTCTGAAACCAAGAAAAGGCAAGGCAACAGATTCATCTGTACAGCCTCCAGAAAAGAAGGAAGCCCTGCCAACATGCTGACTCAGCTCAGTGAAACTAATGTCACGCTGTCATGTAGTACATAGATATCTCTATCTACTGTAAGATAACAAATATTTGTAATTTTAAACCACTAAATTTGTGATCATTTATTACAGCATCAATTGAAAACTAATAAAGTTGGACAGGGGCATAACCTCTTTAGCTAGCAATTGTACTTCTAAACATAGGTCTTGTGAAAGTCTTGCACTTTTGCACAATTAGATATGAATAAGGCTGTTCATTGCTGTATTTTTTTATAATAGAGAAAAGTTGGAAACAACCTAAGTGTTATCAGTAGGGGAACAAATAGTCATGCAGGTTATGCTCTAGAACAATTAAAATAAACCAACTTTATCTTTATAATTCACCATAGATAAATCTCAAAAATACAATAATAAAGGGAAAAGCAATTTGAAGAATGATACAAATGGCACACTACCAGTTATACAATGATTCAAAGCACACAAAACAATATCATTATATTATTTTTGAATACATGTATATATAGTGAATTTTGAATCGTGAATGAGGAAAGATTCACACAAGCTTCAGGGTGATGGATTATTCTAGGAAGCAAAGGAGGGAATGGGACAGAGTGTAAAAGTGTCTGTGTAGAAATGGGGTATAAAGGATGTTTTAGCAATTGTGTTCAAAGAATTATAAAATTATCATAACATATTCAAAATGAGACAGACAACATATTAACATTCACTGAATATTGACAGCAGTTGCACCAGTTTTCATCATACTATCTTTTTTATATTTCAGTTTGTTCTGAAAGATTTTATACTTTAAAATATAAAAACAAAAGGAAAATAATAAAATTAAAAGCTTTGGATTGAATTGTAGTTCTAGTAACTTTTATTATGTGATTTTAGCCATAGGATTAGAGAAATAACTTATTAGAGCATTTACAAATAAGTAGCTAATTTTGATAAGAATCTAAGATCTGATGTATCAGAAAATGTGCTCAGTACTTTACATAAATTTTCTCATTTAATTCTATAGCAAGCATCATGTGGAATGAGGCAGGTTCTATCATTACTCTCTTTCCATGACTAAAAAATCATAGGCCTAAAAAAGTAAAGTACCATATTTTGCCAAAGATCATATAGAAGGTGAAGGGCAAAACTGGATTTAGTAAGTCCAGCGAGTATGACACCAGAGGATGTGCCCTGACCCACCAGGTGATACCTCCAAGCACCTTACTAAGGAAAAGAAGCTTTTTTGTGTGTGTGACAGAAAACTCCTACCTGTCACTTAAGGTGCACCTCATTATCTCAACTTTACAGATGAAGTAAATAAAACTAACTTTTAGCAGAATTTGTGTGAGCCTTACATGTACAAATAGATGTGAATATTAAATACCAAGCATAGTTTCTGGCCCATAATAGTCAAGCTTTCCTTCATTCCCTGCTTTGTTCCATTATCTGGAAATCTCTATCAGCAAGACATAAAATTGAACCCAACAGATTTAAAGAGGTGTGCTGTCCTGGCTTTTTCTTAATTAATTTAAAAAACGCCACTTACTCCATAATTTCTAAATATGGATGAAGAAGCAAAATGTAGTTAATTGTAAACTTGCTAAGTATCCATGAAAATTCTGAGACCAGCAGAGTGGTTTTATTAAGTATTGCTTTTCTATAATGCTAATGCTTTTATGTATTTCCAAATTGTCATTAATTGCTCTGATCCCTGGGGAAAAATGACAGGTTGTTTCTAAATTAAAAATTTATGATTAAAAATGTGATAATATTTTCTGCATTTATGCATTTATATTATATACACATTAATATATTCATAATATATCAGTGAAGTTTCTCAAGGTAACTAGAACTTATGTTTCATAATGAGCTATGTATGGAGCCAGAAGGTAGATTTTACTATAGCTATGATCAACGGAACAGGTAAGAAGACTACATTTGCAAATAAATTATATACATAAAATATTCATGTTAATACCTGCAATTTAATTAGGGGACTAAATTAATCTTCTCTTATACATACAGCTGTACTGTCTTTGAGAAGTTAACAATTGAGACGATTGGTGATATTCTAGCCAAAGTAAAAACACTTTGAGGATTGTACTGTAAAATATTCATTTATTACTACAGTCATCTAACTTATGCCTTAATGGAAGGAAACTTCACTTTTCTATTAGTTTAATCTCAGCAGTCTTTTTACATTGTGTTCATAAGCAGAAGTCTTCAGACAAACATAAACAATAAAACGTTGCCTAATTTCAACAGTAACTGCTCTTCTATATACTATTTTTTTAAATGTTGATATATTTTATTAATATCTTGATACCAAATATATTCTGGCAAAAAAAGGTTGCTTTTTCATAGTAAATTTCTTTAAGTAAGAAAAACAAAGGTGAGCTTAACCATAACTAAAAATATAATGTTTTTTTCTCAATAGAAAAAAAATGGCCAAGATCATATAGGTGGAACTGATTCCAAACCAGAGACATGGTATCCAAATAATACAAAATGTAAGTTTCTCATTTTGATACAACTGTGCTATGTTTTGATTTTTCCTATACCACCATCTTCTTTTTCTTGTCATGGAATAAGTAAAATCACACGGCAAGGCACATACTAAAATGTTTATAAGAATACTGAAAATAAGAGCCAATACCACTAGAACAGACTATGGACAGTAGGAAAAAAGCCATCAGTCAAACTTCCTTTTCTGTCCTTGAATAATGTAAAATGGTCAGATTTTCTTCAGGTCTTCCAAATTTTACATTTTTAAACTTCTAATTGAATTTAATTATTTAAAGTCATGATGTACCTTATTTTGTGGAATTCTTGCACAGCGCATTCTTTCAGAGCAGCTTAATCTCCTGAGAAGAAATGGCACATAGAAGTTCACCGTGATAGACCTACCTAACCAAGCGAAAAAGAATCCAGTCCACTGCCAAACCTAATGTCTGAGATGATGATATGGTGAACATTCAATTTAACACTCAAAACGATTCAAAGAATCCTTCAATTCTCTTTATATATTGCCTTCACTATCCGGAGTTGAGGGGCACAGTGAAAATACTGGCATTGTAATAAAAAAAAAAAATGTGTAAGGGTGGAGTTAAATGGATGGTGAAAAAAATTCAATGCTTAGATCCAGAAAGAAGAGAAAATACACATGTATGTAGGTGTGTGTGTGTATGCACAATGTTTAATCTACTTAATCTGTGTGATTTTTTTTACAACACTATTATATACTTCAGAAGAATAAAATTTGTGAGAACTAAAAACTTGGTGAGACCATGATCCTTCCAGCTTCCAAAACACTCAGCTCAGCTTCTGATGCTATATCTCAAAGAACATTATTCTTCTGGCATTAGCTTGTGATTGTTTAAAATATAAGCATAATCACTGATAACCTCTATAATTTTTGCTAGAGGCAGATTAACTGCAGTGACATTCTTATTCAGATACAGTATCTAATTTCTTGTTGAATCTTGCTCAGTTATTTTCCTTCATAAAATATTATGGCAGGGTTCCAAGGGTTAATTAAGAGTTGCATAAAAGGCACTTCCTTCCACTCATTTTAATTTATTGTTTTTTACTATGTATATCCTAGGAACTTGGCTCACTAAAGTCGCAAGGAAGAGTTACTTTCTTTTGCCCTACTCCCATTCTACTTTCATCTGATATATATATAGTCAACAACCGCTAATTTCACAGCTCAGTTATTGAATCCTTGAAAAAAAATGGACATTTCTTCAAAATCAGATGATAAAAAGGAGTTGGAGAAGCTGTAATAAAATAATTCATAGCTTTAAAAATGATATTTATGTAAGCTGTATTTATGAATTTCATCAATTTAGTGAGACAAGTGCTAATAAATTTTCTCTAAACTCTGCAAGAGTAGATAACTTATAGATACATATTTCTAATAATATAACACCAACATATTATTTCAATTATGCACTCAAAGCCTAGAAATGGAAGATTATGATATATAGGATAATAGATGATGATCAAATGACTGTAATACCATAATTCAGAAGATGGCCACAGCACTTGAGTAGTTTATGACCTGCAGCAGAGATTCCCAAGTGCATCCATATCTTCAATGGGAAGCCATTACTGTTACACAAATGAAAACATTAATTTAAATATTAATGAATTTCATACCATACCTGAAATCTCAACACTACGTATTTTAGCATCAGCCCCATAAAAGGAACGCTTTTTATTCAAACTGTAATTCAGTGTAGGGTCTTTAAAGCTTGAATGAGGTAATTTTTTAACCAAAATTTATCCAGAATGATTATTGAGGGTGGGGGTGGAAGGATGACAAGAGGAGGAATTTCTTTAACTTTTTTACTAATGTGGTGTTAATGGCTGGGCATTGTTATATTTGATTATATTTATGAAAATGTAAAAAGACAGAGTTTGTTATTCTCTCTCCTATGTGATGCTATAAAAGGGACATGCTCCAGAAGACCTAATATATTCAATAATATTTAAGCATAGAGACATATGTAGATTTTTTTTTTTTGGTATTCCATTTTTATTTCATTATGAACCTCTTCTCTGTGAACCTATAAAATTTGGGGGAACTACAAATTCTATCCAATATGTGAAATATCATTTTCTCATTTTTTAAATTTACATATTTCAATCTTTATAAAGTTTTTATAAACTGGAAAAATATATTTCTGGGACATGTCATATTAATCATATCTGTCAATTAGTGAGTGTTCACTAGCTCATGCATTTTATATACATTCAACAGCATCTGTGTCAGATACTACACCAATCTACTTTACAGAGGAGATAATTTAGCTTGAGGAAGGTGAAGAAACTTGTCTGTGACAGCAAAATGAAGATAAAACATAAAGCTGCCCAGTTTTAAAGAATACACTTTCAGTCACTCGACTTTTGACTTCACTTTGAGATTTCTTAGGAATCCTGGGATCATATGGAGTGATTTCAGAAGGCACAAGAAGAGAAAGAAAAGAATAATGTAGCAGAAAATATTGTGTCAACATTGCCTTGAGACACTTCCATGTAACGATCACTTATATTTGAGCTGCATGTCTCATGAGTCCACTCCTATGGGCAGGCCATTCGCCATCACTAGGAAGAGAGAATAATGTGGTGCAGGATTGCCAGATCAAATACGAATACAGTTAAATTTGAATTCCAGGCAAACAACTATTTTTTAATATATGTGATGTGTCCCAAATATTGCTAGATGTACTTATATTAAAAATTTATTACTTTTTTACCTGAAATTCAAGTGTAAATAGAAATGCTGTATGTTTATTTGTTAAATCTGGAGGATCATTTCCTTCCCCTTTTGGGTAGCTTAGGTGAGAGCGGACTGAGCAGGTCTGAGTTACCTCAGTGGAAGACTGAGCTGTTCTCTCTGGAGATCTTTTCTGAAATGCCACCTCCCAGACCAGAGATATGTTCCCGTCTGCTGTATCTATAAATGTATAGATCTGTGTGGGTCAGAGCCCCCTCTACTGGGCCGCAGCTGTGGTGCAGGAGCTCACCTCTGCCCTGCCAAAGTTATGCACTAAGGAAAGCTCAGGGAATTGGGTGTGTTCTACTTCTCTGCAGGAAATCATTTTCCAATAAGCTCAATTTTATACCTATAACACATGGTGCTAAAAACATGTGTCTATAACCATTTGCAAAAACATTTTACAAAGTCTTAATCCTCTTTATCCATTTTAATGTTATTTTAACTAGGATTCACTAATATATTATTGGGAAATGCCAGAGAAGGGGTCATTCATAATGGGATTTGGTGAAGAAGCCTTTTCTTGCTCTCTCATTTTCAGAGAAAATATTCACAACTTCTCTCATTTACCCTTTTTATTTTCAGACTAAAATTTTCTAAACTATTTAATCTCTCCTAATGTGATACACAGCCATCATCTTAGTTCATTTTTGCTTTTCTAGATTTCTTCGGTTTCAGGGTTTATCTTGAAATACAAGTCTCAGATTCACAGTTCTTCTGAAATTAATTTCCAAATAATTTGGTTCCAAAGATAATTAATATTTTCCCTTTTATTTTTTCAACTCTTTTCAAAAGGGACCTTCATTTAACTGGCATTTGTTTAGAGTAAACATGAAAACACTTGAATTCTTTTCTTTCCCCCTAGAATTTAGTTGATAATTTAGAATCTATAAATATAGGATAGATTTTTTAATAAAATGTATATTGCACATTTTTGCAAAAGGAAAATGTCCACAACCTCATAAAATTATATTGTCCCTCACGTTAGCCCCCAAATGACATTTTACTTTCAACAGGTTTAATATAAATCTTTTTTATTCAAAAACCTTTATATTCTTATTCAAAAATACTCTTCTAAGATATTGCTTTTGACATTCCTCTATCCACCATACTTTAATTTCTTACTATTCTATTCTCCGTTTCTAAACCTTATATTTTCCTTACATTGCCACTGTCATCAAACTGCTATTTTATTTTGCTTCCCTATATAAAGAAAAAAACCCATTCTCCAACAGATCTTGATAATGCCCTTTGTGTATGAAAATCTGCCTGATCTTTCTGGTTAAAATGCATTACTGCATTATATTAGTTATATTTATTTTATTGTGTATTGAAGTATAATTATTGACATATCATCTTGCAAATATAGAGTAGAATTTGGAACTATAAAATTCTTTAAAAAGATTTGATCTGATTGTTTATTCTTTATGGCTTATTCAAACCCATTCTGTAAGGCTACTTTTTTTTTCTTTTTATAGTAAGTAGTTTGAAATTTCAGGTAAATTCTCTAGTTTCTTTAATCCCTAAAGCAATCTAACTTCAATAATTAAAACATCTATTTTCATGTAACTAACCAAATTTCCAACTTCATTTGAAGGTAAATCTTCTCTCCTCCTTTGACCAGGGTCTGGGTCTGGTTTCTGCAGTGGGATGAGAAATATGATTTGTTCTTTTGTTCTCCCATCACTAACCTTCCTCAGTTCCTCCCAAGTGGAAGAGGTGGGAAGTAAACCTTTTTTTGTTTGTTTTATTTTATTTCTAATTGATATACAATAATTGAATATATTAATGAAGTACAAGGTGATGTTTTGACACATGTATACACTGTAGAATGATCAAATCAGGCTAATTAGCTTATCTATCACCTCAAGTATTTATCATTCTTTTATGGTGAGAAGATTTAAAATCCTCTCTTTTTGCTAGTTTGATATATACAATACATTATTGTTAACTGTAGTCATCGTGCTGTGCAATAGAACATTAGAACTTATTCCTCCTATCTAACTGAAATTTTGTACCCATTGACCAACGTCTCTTCTTTCCCCATTCAACCTTTCCAACCTGCAACCACTGGAAACCACCATTCTATTCTCTGTTTCTATGAATTAAATTTTTTTAGATTCCACATATAGGTAAAATCATACAGTATTCTCTCTTTGTGCCTGGCTTCTTTCACTTAACATAATGTCCCCTAGGTTTATTCACATTGATGCAAATGACAGAATTGCCTTAGTTTTTAGGACTGAACAGTATTCCTTTGTGTACGTATTCCACATTTTTAATCTATTCTCCTGTTGGTGAACACTTAGGTTGTTTCCATACCTTGACTATTGTGAATAGCGCTGCAATGAACATGGGAGTGCAGACATTTCTCTGACATACTGATTTCAATACTTTGGGGTATATACCCAGTAGTTGAATTGCTAGATTATTTGAATATTCTATGTTTAGTTCTTCGAGGAATTTTTACACTGTTTTCCATAATGGCTGTACTAATTTACAACACTGCCAACAGTATATAAGGGTTCCTTTTCTGCATATCTTCACCAACACTTACCTTTCATCTTTTTGATAACAGCCAGTCTAGGAGGTATAAGGTGATATCTCGTTGTAATTTTAATTTACATTCCTCTTATAGTTAGAGATGTTGAACATTTTTTCATATATCTACCTGCTGGCCATTTGTACGTCTTCTGCTGAGAAATGTCTATTCAAGTCTTTTGCCCATTTTTTAATACAGTTATTTGTTTTCTTGTTATTGAGTAGTTTGAGTTCCTTGAATATTTTGGATATTAGCTACTTATGTGATGTATGATTTGCAATTATTTTCTTTCAATCTGTGAGTTGCGTCTTCACTCTATCAATTGTTCCCTTTGCTACGCAGAAGCTTTTTTAGTTTGATGCAATCCTATTTGTCTCTTTTTCACTTGTTGGCCTGTGCTTTTGGGGTCATATCTAAGAAATCACTGCCCAGACCAATGTCACAGAACCTCTCTCTTATGTTCTCTTCTACTAGCCTATAGTTTCAGGTCTTACATTTATGTCTGTAATTCTTCTGAATAACTATTGAGTCAAAGAAGAAATTAAAGGGGTAATTAAAAAATATATTGAGACAAGTGAAAGTGGAAACATAACATACCAAAACTTACGAGATGCAACAAAAGCAGTTCTAAGAAGTTTATAGCAATAAAGGCTTAAATCAAAAAAGAAGAAAGATCCCAAACAACCAAATGTTACATCTCAAGAAACTAGAAGAAGAAGAATAAACTCAACACATAGAAAGAAAATAACAAGAATCAGAGCAGAAATAAATAAAATAGAGGCTAGGAAAACAATAGAAAAGATCAACAAAACTAAGAGTTGTTTTTATAAGAAGATAAACAAAATCAACAAACCCTTAGCTAAACTAAGAAAAAAAGATTAAAGACTAAAATAAAATCAGAAATGAAAGAGGCAACATTACAATTGATAACATAGAAATACAAAGGATCATAACACACTACTATGAAGAATTATATGCCAACAAATTGAACAATATACACAAAATGAATAAATTTCTAGAAACATATAACTTACCAAGACTGAATCACTAAGAAATTTGAAGTCTGAAAAGACCAGTAATTAGTAAGGACATTGAATAAGGAATTAAAAGTCTGTTATCAGGGCCGACCCCGTGGCTCACTCAGTAGAGTGCAGCACTGGGAGCACAGCAGCACTCCCACTGTGGGTTCGGATCCTATATAGTGATGGCCAGTGCGCTCACTGGCTGAGCACGGTGCGGGCGACACCAAGCCAAGGGTTGCGATCCTCTTACCGGTCACAGAAAAAAAAAAAAAAAAAAAAATCTGTTATTAGGGAAGAACCCAGGACCCAGAG
>NW_007726714.1:537419-549922 GCF_000696425.1 Galeopterus variegatus
AAAGGGTTCGGATCCTCTTACCCGGTCACAGAAAAAAAAAAAAAAAAAAATCTGTTATTAGGGAAGAACCCAGGACCCAGATGGCTTCACAGCTGAATTCTACCAAACATTTAAAGAAGAGCTAATGCCAATTCTTCTCAAACTCTCCAAAAAATTAAAAAAGAGAGAAACTTCCAAATTCATTTTATGAGGTGAGCATTACCCTGATACCAAAGCCAGACAAAGACACTGCAATAAAATAAAACTGTAGGCATCACTGATGAATATAGACACAAAAATCCTCAACAAAGTACATGTAAACTGTATTCAACAGTACTTTAAAAGGATCATTCATCATGAACAATTACAGTTTATCCCTGGGATGCAAGGTTGGCTCAACACATGCAAATCAATAAATGTGATTCACCATATTAACAGAATGAAAGACAAAAATTATATATGATCATTTCAATAGATGCAGAAAAAGCATTTGACAAAATTCAACATCCTTTCATGTTTAAAAATTTTCAATAAATTAGGTATAGAAGAATGTTCCTCAACATTAATCCAATAGAGGCTATATATGACAAGTCCATAGCTAACATCATACCCAAATGTGAAAAGTTGAAGATTATTAACAAGACAAGGATGCCCACTCTCACCACTTCTGTTCAGCATAGTACTCGAATTCCTATCCAGAGCAATTAGGCAAGAGAAAGAAATAAAAGGCATCCAATAGAAGAGAATGAGGTAAAATTGTCTCTGTTTGCTGATGACATGATTTTATACAGAGAAAATTTTAAAGACTACCAAAAAAACCGTTAGAACTTATAAACAAATTCAATAAAGTTGTAGGATACAAAATCAACTTACAAAATCAGTAGCATTTCTATATACTAACAATGAAATGTCTGAAAAACAAATTGAGAAAACAATCTCATTTAGAAAAGCATAAAAAAATAAAATATTTAAGAGTAAATTTAACCAAGGAAAGAAAAGATCTGTATACTGAAAACTATAAAACACTGAGGAAAGAAATTGAAGATGACCCAAATAAATGGTGAGATATCCCATGTTTATGGGCTAGAAGAATTAATATCATCAGAATGCCTACACTACCCAAAGTGGTCTACAGATGCAATGCAATCCCTATTAAAATCCCAACATCATTCTTCACAGAAATAAATAAAGTTACATCCTAAAATTTGTATAGAATCACAAAAGATGTCAAAAAGCCAAAGCAATCTTGACCAAAAAGAACAAAGCTGGAAGCATCACACTACTGGGTTTCAAAATATATTACAAAGCTATAGTAACCAAAACAGCATAGTCTGGCATAAAAACGGACACTTTGACCAACGGAATAGGACAGAAAGCTCAGAAATAAACTCATATATGTATGCTCAACTGACTTTTGAGAAAGGTGCCAAAAACACAATGGGGAAAGGACAGTCTTCAGTAAATGGTGTTGGGAAAACTCGATACCCACATCCAGGTAAATCTACTTCCTGTGTATTATTATGATGATTAAACTCTGTGACTCGGCTTGTCAAGGGTTTAAAGCTGATTTGTTTGTCATATAGTGAGTCACTTTCTATTTCTGACATCTTCTTGCTAAAGAATATTTGCACTTCCTGGTAATCTACTTAGATAGGAGTTGACACAATCCACAGACACCCTCAGGCATCCTTTCCTTAAAAATAATTTGGTTGTGCAGCTAAGCCCCAATGCAGCAACATCTATTTGATGCTCTTTAAGCCAGCTTCTCTTAGTCTTTACATTTCTCAGCTGTCAGTCCAATACAAGTCACCTGAGTTTCCCAAACTCCAGAGGACATATATCAGGAAAAGCAAGGTTCTCAATTTTGTCACCATTAACCTAGGAGATGTGGCTACATCAGAACCAGGGGTAGTTGTTGCTTTATCTGAAGCTGAATCTACTCCTTCACTAAACAAAGACCTGGAATCCTGGAGTGTTAAAGCTAGAAGATGCTTTAAAGTCAGGTAGCCCAGAGTAGCCAAATTACAGAAGAAACTGAGATATAAACATTAAGTGCTTTAACCAATGTTTGATTAACTTTAGCTCAATAAATGTTACTCAGTGCTCTTTTCAGGCAATAAAAAGGAATAACAAAGACAAATATAAACCAGAATTTAGTGAGTTAATTGATATTACAATCCAGATTTTCTAGTTCTTATTCCAAAGCCATATCTGTCATCCCAAACTAGAACAGTTTTCAGGTTTAATATACAGGAGGGTCCCCCGGGAGAGCTGTTAAAATGCAGATTCCAGAGCCACCCTACTAAAGATTCTGATTCATTGTGTAGGGTCCATGATTCTTTTTCCTAGTATCCAGCATTTAAAAGCACGTGTTTTTGTTTGTTTCTTTTGGAGAGAGTCCTGCTTACTAACATAAATGCCAAAGAAAAGTGGTACATGGGTGTTACTCAGTGCCTATCCTATTAACCCACAATTAGTAGATCTCAAAAAATATGTGAATCTGTACTAAAGATACTTTTGGGTCCACACCAAGTGCCTTTGTTTCTCTAAAACATATTTTTTCTGGGGTTATTTTGGAATTTCCTACTGAATCCTACCAATCATCTTTTGTTCTGAGATTTCCTGAATGATATTGTTACCTGAAGACTGTGTTTTATTTTATCTTTTACCTCTCAGTAAATAGAATCTTGCACACTCTTGACCCATAAGGAATGTGTAGCATATTGAATTGATTACATGTTCTTTCTTCAATTTTCACAACATGTCATTATAAAATATAAAATTATAAAAGACAAATCTTTCTAGCAATATCGATTTCTTTTGATATTTCTTGTATGTCTCATAGCAAGTTAGGGCACAGCAAGTTCTAATGTCTTGAAACTTGAGCAGGTCTGATGGAATAGTAAGAAATAGATTGCCAAAGCAGGTACCTGAGGCATGGCAAGAAATTTGTCATATGATTAGGAAGGTGGAGTTTGAGTACCAAAAAAACCCCTTCTTTGGTCACTCACAAGAAGAACTCTGATCCTCCTTTCTAGTTTGTTCTGGCCAATTGGGGTCCACTTCCACCTGAGCTAAAACTACTAAGCTTTGGTCACACTTTTACAAGCAACAAGGAGCCTCTTTCCCTCAGTTAGGATGACAAGTCTATGTATTTTCTGAATTTTCTAAAATATGCACAAGCTACTTCTATATTTGCTTTAAAAATGTTGTTGATCTGCAATTAGATTGCATTTATCCTTAGCATAGATAAGAGTTTAAAACTTATCAATCAATCCCTTAATGAGATTCACTTTCAAATAAAAGCAGTTAATTGGCAAGGAAAAGCTAACCAGGCATCTGAATGCATGTTAGTTCTTCCTCAAGTAAGGAGAATATTTGATTTAGTGATGTAATCTTCTTACTTTTATAAAGAAAATAAACCTTAAGGGCAATGTCCTTATTTCTGTGTGATAAATTAGGATAAGTTAAAAAGTAAAAGCATTAAAGGAGATATAGTCAAGTGTGTTTCTACCTAAAACTATCTTTTCCCAAAGTATTGCCTGAGATATTACCTTGACATTTGCACCAATCTTTACAAATTACCTCTTATGCACATCCACAGGTCACATCCTTTGATCTTAATTCAATGAAGTCCCACAATCGTCCTGTAACTCTGGTAGGTGCTGGGTATCCAATACAGAGTTAATGTGGTTTCTACTTTTGAGACACACCCAGATCCAGATCAAGGAGATTGATGCATAAATAGATATATTACAATACTGCATGGAAATGCTATCAGAATTATGAATAGATTATAATACCCCAAAGGATAGAGCAACTCACGGCTTCTGAAAGAGCCAAAGGAAGCTTTAGAGAAATGGTCTTGGTCCTGATTCCATATTAACATCACCTGAAGAGCTCTTAAAACAGGTGATGCTCATGCTCCAGCCTAAGCGGATCTCTGCATGTGGATCCTCTGAACTGATAAATTTAAAAATTTGTCCAACTTATTACAATATGTATTTGGTATTAAAAACCACTGCTTTAAAGGAAATGACAAATTAACTCCTTAAAATGGAGGATGATTAGAGAGCCCAAGTTAAATTATTTATTGGTAAATGGGAATGTTCTGTCAGTTTTCCTCTTCAAGTTCTTTTCCTTATTTTAATAATTCCTGATTATTTCATTTGGAATGGAGCAGAATTTTAATACTTCTTGAATCAAACAAATTCTTATGTAGCAGGCAATCAAGCTTAGCTGAGTAGTTCTTTTCTATCAAAAGAAAACAGTTGTCAGCCACATAATTTTTTAGTTTAATGAATCAGAGAAATTTTAATCATTGTTTTGAACATAAGAAAATAGAACTAAAACAAAGATGATTGGCTTTGTGAAATGAAATAAAAGATTTAGAAGACAAATTTTTCAAATGCCCCAACAGGTAATTACTATTATGTGTTTTTGCAAGGGAATACACTCTTAGTTTAAAACTTCTGGAACAAACTATCAACATCCCTAAATTTCGGTGTATGCAATTAATTTAAAGATATAATATAGCTTATACATACAGTTATTTGTTATAAGTCAAAGTTTAAGTTTGAAGCTAATCATCAGCAATCATTGATATCAATTTACTCAAATAAAAGTTGTTTTCCTCCTGAAACATATTATTGTCTACATTTCTTCCCCTCCAAAACTTGAGCCTAACAAAATGCTATCTGTTCTGGAGATTCCAGAAGAATGACGGTGGTCCTTATTAGAAGTCACATACTACATTCTGAGTTCTTACAGTACTTACTTTTAGAATCAAATGCTATCATATGATTTCTTGTCCTATTTGTAGAAACAATCTCTTTTATTAGGTGCCGGTTCTTGGAGGAAGGAGGAAAAAAGAAAAGGGACTACAAAGTTTTGAGAGGCTGCTATATATGGGTATCTGAACATGCATGTTATTTCACTTAATCCTAATTTGAATATCATTTTATGGATTAAAGACAATTGAACCGAAGAGTGACTTGCCCAAGGTCACACTAGTGACAAGAAGAGTCATGATTTAAACTATCAGATTTCGATGTCCCTGATTATGATGTCCATGAACTTTCTACTACTTCACACTGAAAGGAATATATTTTATATTAAATTTTATCTTCCACACTTTATCTATTCAAATGAGCTATTTTATTGAATGCTTCCACATCTGTGGAATACAAAACATAAAATGATTTTTATTTTTTTCCTACCACTATCTTCAGCTCTGTTATGCCTAGTCTCCTTTTTTCCCCTTATAATACTATCATGAAAAAAATCTCATGATTTTTTACGGGTTTCAGGTCACTTTCAGTTATTTAAAAGTCTAAACCAGTCTAATCCAACTAAAAACTTCATTTTTGACTCTTTCCCTATAGGTCTTCATCTCCACAAGAAGAAAACAAATTCAGAGTGTTGCATCGAAGGAGAGAAGATGTCCAACTAAGGCATATGCAAGTTTCCCCTTCTTGCACCCCAGGCAATGTGTCTGCCAGATTCCTCAAAAGTGTGAGGGATGAGCCTGTTATCACAAGCTCTGAACTCACTCTGACTCCTGCCTTCAACTATTCCTTTGGTTTTATGGAACTATGCTTACATAGACTTGGGAACAGAAAGGACTGAGGCCATTTTAGGAAGGAGCAGGACTATTATAGTCACTTTATTTAGAGCCTTGACAAGGCACCCTTCACGTCAGAAAGGTTATAAATTATAAGCTTCTTTCATTTTAGCAGCCAATTCTGAGGCCTGTCAACAACTTCTATATAAGGATATTTGTTGAGGGACTACTATTCTATATTTTTAATGTAATATATACCACAAATACAGAAAAAAATATCAGTCTTGTTTAGCAGCTTCACAAAGTCAGGGAAAAAAATAGGTGAAGTCAGTGATTTTCAAACTTTTGGGGCTACACCTCACAGCAAGAAATACATTTTACATCACAAAGTTTCACAAAAGAATATTTCCCTTGCTGCTTGTGAAGCCCTCTAGTGTTTTTAGTTTATCCCACTCTGTCCTGCTCTGTCGTCATTTATATTCTTTCTTTTTTCTGTTTCCTATTTATTATTTTTCAATTGTCAAATACAAATAAATATATGTATCATGTATATCAAGAGGTTTTGAAATATATAGACATTTAGAAAGGCTAAATTGAGCTAATTAACCTGTGCATTGACTCGCATATCATTTTCATGGTGAGAACACATAAAATCTACTCTTTTAGCAATTTTCAAGAATAAGGTTTTGAAATATATAGACATTTAGAAAGGCTAAATTGAGCTAATTAACCTGTGCATTGCCTCGCATATCATTTTCATGGTGAGAACACATAAAATCTACTCTTTTAGCAATTTTCAAGAATACAATGCATTGTTATTAACTATTATCATAGGTCTCTTGAACTTATTCTTTCTGTCCGACTAAAATTTTATGCCATTTAACCAACATATTCCAGTTTCCCCTCTGCCCCCCCCCACCTCCCCAGCACCTGGTAGTCACCATTCTACTTTCTGCTTCTATGAGTTCAACTTTTTCAAATTCCACATATAAGCGAGATCATAGGGTATTTGTATTTCTGTGCCTGGCTTATTTCACTTAACATAATGTGCTCCTCCTTGATCAATGTTGTTGCAAATGACAGGATTTTCTTATTATTTTAAGGTTGAGTAGTATTCCATTGCGTATATATACCACATATTCTTTATCCATTCATCCCTTGATGGACAGGTTGATTATTCATCTTGGCTATTGTGAATAGTGCTGTAATAATCATGGGAGTATAGATATCTCTTTGAGATACAAATTTCATTTCCTTTGGATATATGCCCAGTAATGCAATTGTTGGATTATATAGTAGTTCTATTTTTAATTATTTGAGGAACCTCCATACTGTTTGTTTTTTAATAGTAGCTGTACTAATTTACATTCACACCAACACCATACAAGAATTTCCTTTTCTACACATCCTTTCCAGCATTTATCTTTTGTCTTTGTTAAATAATGTAGAATTCCATTGTCTTCACATTAAGGGAACTCCAGTGAATGAGATACTGAGTGTGAAGTCTTGCATATAGTGAGCAATTAATATACATACTGCAGAGTAACAGTAGACATCAGAGTGAGAGATGCAAATAAAATAATCACAAATACAGTTGATCTTAAGGATTCATTGTTTCACCATATACCCAAGGTATTATAGGCAACAGAAGAAAGCCAAAATTCTATATCATGTGAACTATTTCTAATTAGAGAGTAGAAAAATAAAGGAGAAACAGTGCAGGCCCTGGATAGAGCATCAGGATAAATCAAATAAAAATCAGACCAATGCAACCATAAGAAAACCAACTGAGAGAGATACAGAGAGAGATTGATGAACTGTGTTGAGTAATGCTGAGAGACTGAGAATGAAAGATATTATTCAGTGGATAGGGTGAACTCAAAATGTTAGACACTGAGGTGACAAGTGTTGGAGTAAGTTCACTTTGAATGCAGGAATAAAACAAGCAATGTCTTCAGTTTATTCTATTTATCCCACATGAGGGAAAAGGAGGCTAGGTCTCTGCCTAGCTCTCACTCTAAAAATATTTGGGGAATTAAGAACAACTTACATGAAACAGTTAGCAAACAAACCATTAAGAACAGCATGAAATGCTGTAGTAGTCGAAAAAGTATAGGCTGTACGTGCTGCAAGCGAGAGAGAGAAGGCAGTGATCCTTGAGGGCTGGAGTTATCAGAAGGATTCTTGGAGGTTTTGAATAGTTCCAGGAGGAACTGCACACAAGCCTTCATGATTTAAGGTTCCACTGGGGGAAGAGAGCAAACCTTCTAGTGAAAAAAAAAAAAAAGGATGAAATAAGGAAAGTGAGTTGAAGATCTCAGATGTGAAGTAGTACGGTGTAATTATGATTCTGCAATATAATTACATCTTTGTACTCTTGAACAAAAGTATAAGTGAAGTTTAGAACTTCTAGAAAGTATGAAACATTAAAGGTGTAAGATGTTTTTGGTATAGAGTTTATATTCAAAGAAAAGTAAATTCATTTTCTTCCTCTCTCTCTTTCTATCTTATCTATTAATTAAACATGTTTTGTGCAATTACTAAATACCAGGTGCTGGAAATAAAGCAATAAACAAGCAGTATATATTCTACTGGAAGGAGAGAGCCATGTTTGCATGTGTGTGCATCTAAAATTACTTTTGTCAATGATAAAAGACATAAACAGAAAGCAGGATAACAGGATAGAAAATACTGACAGATGGAGGTGACCTATCAGTCGCCTAGCCTATATTATATAGCTGACCTAGCTTATATTTTTGATAAGCTAGTCAGAGAAGAAATGCCTGAGGACCAGAGACTTCAAAGGGTAGAAAAATAAGGGGAAAGTTATGCTGATACTTAGGAAAGAGCATTTCATTCAGCAAACAGCAAATTCTAATGCTATAAGTTTCATGCTATGTTCTAAGTACATCAAAATAGCCATGGAATTGATGTAAAGTGAGTTGGTGGGAAAGTAATAGAAAAGTCATGGCATTACTTTGTACCCTACAAATATATACAACTATAATTTTTCAGTTTACAATAAAATTTTTAAAAAAGAAAATGAAGTTAGGCAGGGGAACAAATTGTATAGGCTATTATACAGGGTCCATATTTTCTCCTCACATATTCCCCCCAAATTTTGATATATAACACAATTCTCATAAAAATATGGGCCACTAGGTAATGTGGGGCTTTCCTAAAGTACTTAAATAATTATTCTCAAGTATCTTATTCATGATCGAATCTTTAACGTACTGATTAAAACTACTGCTGGTAGTTTAAATCCAATACATATATGGTCAGGATGAAAAAAGGGACAGAAAATCGTCTGCTAACAATTGACAAAAAGCAGGAGAGTTGAGTCCAAGCAAAAGGAATATGGATTTAGAGTACACAATAATCTTTTGTGAAATACTGATGAAAAAGCTTTACTCATGAATCCAGATAGATGTTCAAGAAATATGAAATGCTAACTTATTCTTGAAAAAAGTTCCTTTTTTTCCAAAGGTGTAATTTTTCTCTGTTGGAAGAAAGTAGAGAACTTTTCACCTCTATCATCTTGAAATCTAAGGGAAAGTCACAGGTGAATGACTACTGAGCAATAATTTTGTTAATATTTTTTTATTAAGAATGGTGAAAATATAGAAGAGATGCACGATTTAGTAAACTAGGATTCCCCAACATGCTCTTTAAAAATCTTGACTAGTCTAAGATTGATGAATGAATATTGCACCAACTTTTGCTGCGGGTATACTTTCTGAAAGAAATAAGGCACCACCACTTTCAATATTCCTTACTGACAGTTCTCTTGTATTTGTTTTTAAGAAACTTTCCCTCCTTCCTTGATGATGATTATGAGATTAAGGCTGTGAGATCTCTAACTAAAATTGTGATCATCTCACACAGTTTTGCTCTATAAAATGTCTTCATTTAGAATGTTCCAAGAGGGACATAAGTGTGCTGTTTGGAAAGTTATGCTTCAGCTTTTTAGAGAAATGTCTTAGAAATGAAAAGATGATGTTTTGTACTTTGATTAAAGGAGCTTTTATTATATCACTATTTTGAATTTTAGTTTGGTTTGGTGTCTTTGGGGTTTTTAAACCTTAGAGCAATATACCATCACAATTAGGGTGGGTAAAAGATGTCTTCTTTCTAATGTGGGAACAGAGTGATTGTGGTAGTGGAAGGTGGAAAGTAGACTAATGTGCTTGCAGAAATGCTCCAGGCAGATCAGTCTTAGAGAAGAGAAGAAGCAGGAGTTGAGCCAAGATTTAAGTTCCCTTAAATCTACCTAGTACTATATACCACTTAGAAAGATTTTGTGTGCTCCCAGGAACACACATAACCCATTTAAAAAAAAATTTATTGTGGTAAAATAAACATAACAAGATTTATTATATTAACTATTTTTAAGTACACAGTCACATTTTGTACATAAACATTTGTTGTACTACTGTCACCACCACACATCTCCAGAACTTTTTCATCTTCCTAACTGAAGTTCCATACCCATTAAACAATAATTCCTCCTTTCCTACACCCCCTTTCTTCTTCCTCCAACCTCTTCTACTTTCTGTTTCTATGAATTTGACTACTCTAGGTACCTCATTTAAGTGAAATCATACAATATTTGTCCTTGTGTGACTGGCTTATTTAACTTAGCATAATGTCTTCAAAGTTCATTCATGTTGTAGCACGTGCCAGAATTTCCTTCTTTTTTAAGGCTATATAATATTTGATTGTATGTCTACACCACACTTTGTTTTTCCATTCATTTGTCAATGGACACGGGTTGCCTCCACCTTTTGGCTATTGTGAATAATGCTGCTGCAAACACAGGTGCACAGATATCTGTTTGAGTCTCTGCTTTCGATTCTTTTAAGTATATTCCCAGAAGTAGAATTGCCAGATCACACAGTAATTCTATTTTTAATTTTTTGAGGGACCTCCACACTGTTTTCCATAGCAGCTGAACCATATTACATTTCTGCTACCCGTGTACAAGAATTTCAATTTCTCCACAACCATAGCCATCCTAAGTGTGAAGTGGTTATTTCACTGTGGCATTGACTTGCACCCCTAAAGCTAAGTAATATTGAGCATCTTTTCATGTACTTAATGGCCATTTGTATACTTCCCATGAATAAATGTCTGTTCAACTCATTTTCCCATTATTTAATCAGAGTGTTTGGTTTTTGTTGCTGTTGAGTTGTAAGAGCTCTTTATTTAGTCTAGATATTAACCCCTATTAAACATATAATTACCAAATATTTTCTCTCATTTTGTGTATTGCCTATTCACTCTGTTTATACTGTCTTTTGATTCACAAAAGATTTTAATTTTGATATAGTCCAATTTGTCTATTTTCTTTTTCTTTTCCTTTATTTATTTATTTATTTTTTTTTTTTTTGTAACCTGAGCTTTCAGTATCATAAACCAGCACAGGAAATCACTGCCAAATTCAGTGTCATGAAGGTTTTCCTCTGTTTTCTGCTAAGAGTTTTATAGTTTTAGGTCTTATGTTTAGGTCTTTGATTCATTTTGAGTTAATTTTTTGTATGATGTAATGTAAGGGTCCAACTTCATTCTTTTGTATGTGGATATCCATTTTCCTAATACTATTTGTTGAAAAGACTGTTCTCTCTCTATTGAATGGTCTTGGCACCATTGTCAAAAATCTTTTGACTATGTATGTGAGTGTTTATTTCCGTGCTTTCTATTCCATTCCATTAGTCTCTAGGTCTGTCTTTATGCCAGTACCACACTGTTTTGTCTTTATAACAGTACTATACCTTGTAGTAAGTTTTGACATTAGAAAATGTGAGACCTCCAACTTTGTTCTTCTGTTTCAAGATTGTTTTGGCTATTTGTGGTCCTTTCAGATTCCATGGGAATTTTAGTATGGATTTTTTATTTGTGCAAAAATTTTCAGGATTTTGATAGGGATCGCGTTGCAGCTGGAGATTTGCTTTGCACAGTATTGAATCTTAACAATATTAAGTCTACTGATACATGAACATAGGATGTTTTTCCATTTATTCCTTCTTTAAATTCTTTCAGTAATATTTTGTAGTTTTCGATATACAGGTCTTTCATCTCATTGGTTTACATACCTCATTTTAAATACCTCAGTTCTAGGCTTTAGGAAGAACATTGGCTTTTACTCTCAGTGCTTTGAGAACCATCAGTATCATTAAGGCAAAATGTGATCAGTATTATAAAAGACATGCAAAATGATATGATCATGTATGCAATGTAAAGTCTGGCTCCTTTACTGAGTTAAAGTTTGGTATCCCATTCAAAAACAGCTAGGAATAGTATGGACTGGACTTTCACATAGTGGTTCTGTTTATGTACTTCAAAACACCAATTTATATTATAAAAACATAAAAAAATACATGAATAATTATTCCCCCTCTTATGCTGGCAAGCTGTTTTTACCAATAATTACATAAAAGATATCTACAAGTTTCAATTCTGAACAAAGTTATCACTCAATGGCTTTCCTGCCCCATTTTGCACCATTTCGGTAGACACCAAGTATCACTTAATATGTCGTATATGCTACGCTCTCTCAATAGTGCTGACATATCCATTTATTTAAAAGTGTAAAGGAGACTTTAAAAAATGTTTAGATAAAGGATTTCTTTCCATAAGAAAAGGAACTAAAACAAGAAAGGATTTGTCTCCTGATGCATTTTGTGTGAAATACCGTTATTTCAGTATGATCCAGTAAGGCTCAGTCACTCCTGCTGAATTTATGATACTGTCATTATTTGTCATTTATTATTTATAGACTGCCTTCATTGTACACAGGGCTCACAAAACTGAAAACAAATATGACAAAAATTCTAAATAGTTCCTAAGGAATGACTGGAACCTGAAAAACATTTAACTATTTAATTATATTAACAATCTGAAATTACAGAGATATGAAATTCAACAACAAATCTCTAGTGTTTTTTTTTTTTAACATTTT
>NW_007726714.1:550171-552487 GCF_000696425.1 Galeopterus variegatus
AACAAATATGACAAAAATTCTAAATAGTTCCTAAGGAATGACTGGAACCTGAAAAACATTTGACTATTTAATTATATTAACAATCTGAAATTACAGAGATATGAAATTCAACAACAAATCTCTAGTGTTTTTTTTTTTTAACATTTTGAGTATAGGGGAAATAAAGTAGGAATGCACTGCAAACACTGTATTTACTTAATTCTATGATCATTAAAGGTCTGATGTGTCTTCAGAAATAACAGCTTCCCAAACATTCGTCTCTATGTGCACACACATACAACATTTCAGTAGAACACCTTTATCTGTAAAATTACATATCACTTTCTTCTTCACACTCACTATTAAAGTCTGAGCCAAAGCTTTCTTCACATCCAGAATTTATTCCCCTGAGCAATATTGTCATTAGCCATAATGCACATCATTGCAGGGACACGTTGCTGTTCACAGCCCTTATTAGTCATCTCAACTTCTTTATCAATTTTAGAACTTGAAATGTCATTTTGACACATTTTGAAAAATACTGCAATTTCATACTTAATTTTCTCTTTGGTTAAGCTCAAGTTTCCCTTTCTTTCATGCCCTTTTAAATATATATTGCAGCAAATTAAAAGTTTTTGAGAAGCTTTAGTTAATTGCTTTTAAGTTCTAATTAATACCATACTCTCACTGTATAAGTATTGATCACACCAGTTTCTCTTAAGCTTTGTAATTTATTGCTCTATTCTGAAAGATTTTGGAAAATTGCTTTGCTAATAGTGTGAAAATGTGAAAAATATGTATGAAATGGCATTAACAAAAATCTGTAAGATGTCAATAACCATGATCTGAAATTTGAGATAAACTAATATGCATATAAAGAAGCCTACTTAATTTACTTGCCATTATCTCATTAACTACCTTTGTTGTAGCTCAATTTCCTTGCACAAGAATCCACGATTCTTGCGTACCAGCCACTTGATTTCTTACTGTTTTTTTTTTTTCCACTACAAGCAATCATTAAGATGAATATAGTTCTCCTTTTGTCACATAATAGGCAATTTGAAAGTCTGATTTACTCTATTGGTTTCTGGTAGAGTTTGGTCAAACGTTTTGTTTTTGGCATTTTTAACACCTCAACTAAACTGTAGGTTCTGGAGTTCTAACCTTTTAATCCTTTTTATCCCTGGGAATTAGCACCATGCCTGGTAGATAGAATGACTGACAGTTGATAGTGAAAGTAAGCTACACAAGACGTATTTTACCACAGATGAGTAGCATGAGCTTACTAAAACAATGTAAGAAATAATTCCTTAATTAATCTATGTTCTCATTGGGCTTGAATAGGTTGTTAGACCTCTGAGAATCTTTGTTCATAAATATTTAAATCCATCCAACACCCTTCCAATTGCGGTTTGAGCACAAATAAGTTTTATTCAACTGCATGAGCAATTCAAGAAAATGTGAATTTTTTGAATTTTGCACTTTGTATTAGAAGAAAAACTTTAGGTCAAACTCACTTTAACCTCTGTTATGTTAAAATACCCAATTACAATTTTTAAGAAGGCATATTTATGTAAGACATGAGTTGTCTAAGCCATAGCCCATTCTTAATTCTTTTCTATTTTCTTTAAAGAAACAAATAATTATTTAAGATATTATAAAGAGTCATTTATTTATTTGAGGTAACTTCCTTGTCATGGTAGAAAACTGTCCGAAGCCAGAGGTTTCTACTGTTCAGAAACCTAACATAAAGTAAAATGGAGACATCTGGAGGTCTATCTGTTTGCCCTGTAATCCATTTTATCAATCCTTTAAGATGTTTTAATAATAGGGTAAGGAATAAATAAATCAGGAATAAATTCTGTACCTAATATTTAACAGGGAAAAAAAAAAACACAGAACCTAAGATTCAATATGACTTCTGCATTATCACTCCAGATTTTTTCAGGATATTACTCTTGATGTTAACAACTGTAGATTGAAAAGATGCAATCCTACCTAATATATGGAGAAGTACTCTTTTTAATGAAAGCAGTTATTTATGACTATGCCATTCTATAATAGTTGCATATTACTTTAAACTACTTTCCTATTGTGACTATGCCATTCTATAATAGTTGCATATTACTTTAAACTACTTTCCTATTGTTATCTTATCTGAGGTTTTATGCAATCCTAAATGAAGATAAGTTAATTAAATTAGCTTTTTTGAGGATTCACTAGTGTGAGGCCTTGTGCTATATGTTTTCACCTACATTAATTCATTTAATCTTGAAAAAAATTAAGGCTTTTGTGTATTTATTATTATTTTATCAGAGGAAAAAGATGAGGCTTAGA
>NW_007726714.1:553469-555206 GCF_000696425.1 Galeopterus variegatus
TTGGAAATAAACACACACACTTAACACCAAATATTTTACAGGCTGAGAGCAAATGCTTCAGAAGTCCTGATGAGGGCTTCTGGTTACCAAATGTGTCCCTGTGTCACTTGAGGACTAAACAAGCAGCCTTCTTTAGCTATGAACCCAGGACCATAGATCTGATCTCTCTTCCCACAAAGTGTACATACCAATCACAGCATCTAAAGATTTACATGCTTAGAATCTTACAGTATATTTCAGTTTGTGTGTTCTTATAATATACACAGATATACTCAGAGCAATTCCCAATAGAAAACAGAGCTACACTTTTTGTTTCAAAATTCACATTCCCTAATTAGAAGATATTTACACTTAAAGAGTTTGCAGTCTTAAAGCTCTCATAGAGTTTCCAGAGACCATTCCTTGGGGGCAGATTGTCATGACTATTTTCCAGGTTCTCCAAAAATGTATTTTCTAATTTCCTCCTCCTAATTTTTCCTAGCATAATAATCAGAATACCATTTTTGCTCCTGCAGCTAAGCACACAGTAGTTCTGACTTAAACAAGATAGAAATATAGATCCCTTTCCCATAACAGGTCAATTATAAGTGGCGGCTTCATGGTATAAGGAGCCCAGACTCTTTCCACTTGCTTGTTCTACCATTCTCAGCACATTGTTTCTATATGTGGTCCAAGAAAGCCGCTCCAGCTTCTGCTAATACCTCTGCAAGTTAGGAGGAAGGACATGCAAGGTGAGACCTCTCCTTGGGAAGGGTTCCTGTCGTCAGCCAGAGCCAGTAGAGTGTTCTCACTCTGTGCATCCACCAGCTCCAGGAGAAATCAGGAAGGAGCCTTCATGCTGTAAACAAGGTCCCATGCCTAATGCAGAGATTGTCAATTGAGTCTGTATTTGCCACAGAGTATGTATAACACCTTTTATGACCCCATATCCCACCATTTGCTCTCTCTTAAAATCCTTCCACTTTGCTTATTCTAAGCAAAATGTCTTCTGTCCTCAATCTTCTGTGGAAACATTCCTTTCGATTTCTTATTATAGTAGGAAACTTGGTTCTCAGCTGGGCTCACTGTTTCCCTGGCAGCCCATGAAGTCATCAGACACTAGAGCATAATGTTGCTACCTAATAGCTGTTGTCTACTGCCCTCCGGATCACTCCACCTTGAAAAATTTAACCCTTAGTCACAGTCACATGCTCTCAACATTATTCTTATTGTATTTCTTGGTGATTTGTTTAGGCAAATAATTCTTCTAATACCTCAGACATTTTTTCCCCCTTAAGTGTTCTATTCAAATAACCTTGTCATCGACCCTGTCTCACTCCCATAGATATACTCCCTGCCTAATCATTAACAATATTGGCAATCTCTTTTTGGTCTCACTTTCCTACCTTTGCCTCCCCCCCCAACTTGCCAAGTGCAACAATTCTCTGACCCCCCCAGTACCTACAATCTGTTCATCATGCTGTCTTTTCATTCTCCCTCGCGTCCTCTACCCCATTGCAACGTGTTCTCATTTTCCTCCCACCAAGTTTAAATCCATGGTCAAACATGACAGCTGCTCTCATTCATACACATTCCCTTCCCTTGTGTCCCTCTGACTTTCTTGTACTCACTTGCCTAAACCACAACCCTGTTCATTCTAATTTCTGGACAGTCCACGCCTCCACTCATGCAGCTAAAAAATATGACAAAAAAACTCACACCCATACTAATTAGTCTAAGGATAAATTTACTTTCACT
>NW_007726714.1:555952-559575 GCF_000696425.1 Galeopterus variegatus
GTTTAAATCCATGGTCAAACATGACAGCTGCTCTCATTCATACACATTCCCTTCCCTTGTGCCCCTCTGACTTTCTTGTACTCACTTGCCTAAACCACAACCCTGTTCATTCTAATTTCTGGACAGTCCACGCCTCCACTCATGCAGCTATAAAATATGACAAAAAAACTCACACCCATACTAATTAGTCTAAGGATAAATTTACTTTCACTAACCATATGCTGCAAGATATTCAAACTGCATTTTTCCATTCCACTCAGTTTTATTTTTTTTCTTCTATATGAATATCCTAAACCTAGCTAATCTATTGCCTGAGGCTCACTCTCATGAGACAGCATTGCTTCTTATTCCCTTTGTATACATCTTAGTCTATTTGAATGGCCATAACAAAATACGATTAACTGGATGGCTTATAAACAATAGAATTTTATTTCTCACAGTTCTGGAAGGTTGGAAGTCCAAGATCAAGGCGCTGACAGATTTAGTGTTTTGGTGAGCGCCTGCTTTCTGGTTAATAGATGGTACCTTCTCACTACATCCCCACATGGTGGAAAGGAAGAAGGATCTCTCTGGGGTCTCTTTTATAAAGGCTTTCGTGTGGGCTCTGCCCTCAGACCTAAACACTTTCCAAAGGACATCACCCTTGGGGTTAAAATTTCAACATATAAATTTGGAAAGGAGGCACAAACTTTCAGATCATAGCAGTAAATAATAAAAATTAACATTTTGAAAATATAGTAAAAATATCACTGAAAATATCACTGACTTCTATCAGAATACAAGCATTCCTATTTCTATATATCCTTGCCAACACCTGAATTTATTAGACTTCTGATATTTTTGCTAGTTTTATGGGTGTGTAATGGTTTCTATTCCACTGAAATTTTTATTTACATTGCCCTGATTACTTTTCACAGGTGAGTTGACCATTTAAATTTTGTATGCACTGACTATCCAGAACTTTTGATAATCTGTATTAGGTTATCTAATATTTTTCTTATTAATTTGTAATAATATTTATGTATTAAGAATACTACTATTAAGCCATTTGTCACAAATGATTTAGCCTACTTTACGTCTTGTCTTTCCAGTCTAATTATAATGCCTTTATTTACAAACACGTTTTAATTATAATGTAATCAAATTTACCCATCTTTGCCTTTATGGTTAGTGATTTATATGTCTTATTTAAGAAAATTCTGAGCGGTCACCAATATATTTTGATACATTAACTTTTAACAACTTTATTCCTTTGACTTTCATTTTAAGAACTTGAATAAACCAGGGATATATTTTAGTGACTCGTGCAGGATAAGAGTTATATTTTATTTTTTCTGTAAATAGAAAATTTCCCAAGTACACTTATAACAGTAACAATTCCTTTCTTACTCTTTAGTGTCTTCTCTGGTATTTATCAGTTGTTTAGATATGTATGTGTCTGTTTCTAAATTTTCTATTCTATTTGTGTTCCTCTGCTCTAATAGCACATTCTCCTCATTACTATAACTTTATGGTAAATCTCGATAATATGTAGTAGAGCAAATACTTCTATTTTTATTTTTGTGTTTTTTCAAGAGTACCTAGATTCATCTCTGCCTTTTGCAATTTATATATATTAAAATCATTTTTAACACAAAGACTTACCCCTCTAAACACACCCATACATATAAGCACATGAAACTGTTCATATTTGTATTTAGATTGTATTTAATCTATAATTCAAATTGGACATATCTGATGTCTTAACAAAATTGAGTTTTCTAACCCAAGGTTATAATATATTTCTTCATCAATTTACTTCAGTTTGTAATATCTCAATAAAATTATAATTTTTCACATAGAATTTCTTACATGTGTTTATTACTTGGTACATATTATTGGGAATTAATTTTTATCATACTTAGGAGTACAATTGATTATTAGATATTAATTTTGTTTCCAGAAATCTCACTGAGCTTTCATATTAGTTCTACTATTTATGTTTGATTTGCTATATAAATAATCATGCCACTATGAACTATGACAGTATCTTTCTTTCTTTAATTATTTTTTTCTTACCAAGTGTCCAGGCTAGCACCTCCAGCACAATACTAAATAAAAGTGATGATAGTAGGTAATTTTTCTAGTTCCTGCTTTCAAAGAGAAAGATTTCAAGTTACCAATGCTGTGGGTAATTTGTAGATACTCTTTGTCACATTGAGGAAGTTTTCCTTCATTTTTCAGATTAACTTGTTCATTATATAGGGTACTTTTATAAATAGCTGGATTCGTTCCTCTAATATTTTATTTAAGATGTGTGCATTTATGTTCATAAATGTGTTTGACTATAATTTTCCACTGAATGGTTGTCAGACTTTGAAATACAGTTCTACCAACCTCCTAAAATAAATTGAGAATTACTTTCCTCTCATTTTCTCCAGAAAAGTTTGGTAAACTTAGAAATACTTTTTTAATGCTTTGTAAAACATTTCATGGAAATCATTTGACTTGGATTTTGTTTTGTCTAGGTATTTTTCATCCATTCATTCAATTTTTCTAATAACAATGCTGTTCTATATTTCCTTCTTTTCAATCCAGGTTTGATAAATTATATATTTCTAGGAATTTATTTCACATAAATATTCAAGATTTTGCTGTACAGTTACTCATAACATGTTTTTGAATCTATGTCTAAGTCTGCAACATCTCTAATGATATCCCTCTTTATTTCTGATTATTGTTACATTTTCTTTTTTATTAGATAAATCTTGATGAGAGATTTCTGTTTTCAAAGAACCAAGTCTTGTCTTTGCTGAGTCTTCCTATTATTTATTTTTGTTCTATTTCATTAATTTCTGTTATTTATTCTTTCATTCCTTCAATTGTAAGTCTTTTGGGCGAGGGTGAGAGTTCTTTTTCTGACTTCTTGAGATTTCTAAGGATAGGCATTTAAAGATAAAAGTCTCCTTCTATGTTCCACAAGCACCATTTTTATTAACACTTGTTCAAAAGATTTTTAAATGTCTATTGTGATTTATTTTATGAACTAAAGGATATTTAGAAGTGTGTTTATTTTTATTTTTATATAATTTCAAAAATACATTAAAGTTGCAAAATGTTTTAAAGAACTCCACTATTAAAGTGTTAACCTTTCATCTTGGTTTTTTTTAATTTTGTTTCTCTTTTTCTACATGCACACATCCTCATACACTTTTTTTTTCCTGAATCATTTGCCATTTGAGATTAAAGTGCAGACGTCATGCACCTTTACCCTGAAATACTTCGATATGTGTTTTCCAAAAAAATAAAACAACATTCTCTTGCATAACCACCAGTCAGTTATTAAAACGAGGAAATCTAAGTAGGATACACTACTGTTATTCTACTTAGATAATTCACACACTGTACTAGAAATCTGCCACTTATATCAATAATGCCCTCTGTGGATATTTTTTCCAAGATAATGCAACACATTTGTTCTTAAGTAAAATTTTTTGGTGTTTGGTATTTATTTATTGATTCTCTCTGACAAAATGGCACAAATGGATATAAGTAAACTTGTACATAGTCATATTTTAGAAACTAGAAAAAGGAACTCAAATGATCTCATATCTGGTATAACCACAGTGATTTGTACCAGACTG
>NW_007726714.1:560056-561224 GCF_000696425.1 Galeopterus variegatus
TAGAAAAAGGAACTCAAATGATCTCATATCTGGTATAACCACAGTGATTTGTACCAGACTGCAGGAAAACACAAGTGACCATGCAGTTTTGCTTAAGGCAAAGCAAAGGAACTGCTTTTCCAGAAACAGCCATAACGTGGGGCAACACGGACTATTATTTCTATGTGGTTCCTGTTAGATCACTGCTATTTTAACTGTATAACAGGACCCATTACTGGGTCATGAAATCAGTTTTTTTATGGGTTACAGCCAGTATTTTGTTATAAAATGCAATATAACAAAATATTAGTGAATATAACATGTGATAAGGGAAACTATCATCTCTTAAAATTTGTTTGAGCTGTATGGGTGTATATATGCGTGTGTGTACACGTGCGTAAGAGTCAGATCATGGTACAAAATGTACTTCTTATTTTGCTTTCACTGCTAAAAACGTCTAAGAAGCTGGGTTAGGTCATCTCAGCCACAGTGACAGAGCCCATAGTGTTTCAAACCAATTTTACTGTTTAAGGGTTTCTCATCCAAATAGTCCTTGCATACAGGCATTTAAACTCGTGTGAAGGCGGACCTGCACGCTGACATTGACAAAGAGAGGTAGTTTTTTTCTTTCCTTCTTCCTTTCACTATTCTGCTCAGCACCCGAGCGGTTTCCTTGAATTTCCCCAGTGCTAGAGAACGGTGGTGAGTTTAATTGGGTCAGCCCTTACCCTAGGAGGGGTGGCGCTTTGCGGTGCCAGCTTCCCATGGAAAAGTTTTCAGTTTAAAGAAGTGCCTCTCGCCCGTAAAGTGTTCCCCCCACCCCATCTGGCTGACCATCGACTCCGTTTAAATGAACATAAACCCTGAAACCAGTGTACTATCTAGGCAAACGCTCTCAGGACAAAAAACAGATTCGTGCTCTGATATTTTGCTTATCGCTCGCGGTTGGGAAAAAGAAGGGCATTGGAGGAAATGGGAAAGCTACATAATTCACTGAGGCATTTGTCCAAGAAATGAAGCAACAAGATGACTAAAAAATGTGTGACAGATTTGGGGGAAACTGGTTATTTTTAAGACTAGAGAGATTTAAACTCACCCTTATTTGCCTTCCTATTACCCAATTTTTTAAAATATCTGTTTGGAGTTTTTTTGTTTGGCCAGTGGTTTGGTTTTTATTAAATTGGCTAGC
>NW_007726714.1:561975-563384 GCF_000696425.1 Galeopterus variegatus
AAATATCTGTTTGGAGTTTTTTTGTTTGGCCAGTGGTTTGGTTTTTATTAAATTGGCTAGCTACAAAAATATATTTGTGTAGTCAATCTAACATACCTCACTCACCAGAAAAATCAGGGAATCACGTTGTAATGCTGTTGACTGTTTATTACTAAAGAATTCTTATTTTTAAATGTATTTTTTAATAATGAAAACAAGACGGAAAACATGGATTTCTTAGTTTTAGTGTCCTTTGCTCCAAAAGTTTTATTTTTTTCACATTTTAAAGTATTTCTCATACCTTATTATCTATCTATATACCATCTATCTGCCTATTTTATATATCTATTTGCATATTCACTATATTCATTATTCAATGATAAATGACATCTACATATGGCAATTTTATTTTCTTTTTAATGTGGACACACTTAGTTCTGCAAGGACCACTACAAACTTTTCTCTTTACTGACATCCCAAACTCGCTCCATCCATTCAATAAGCCTTACTGAAGGCTTAAACTCTACTGAAGTCTGGGGACATGAAGATGAAGAAAACAAACAAACAAACAAACAAACAAAAAAAAATATATATATATATATATCATAGAATGAAAGAAAAAACAGTCTCATAAAAGACACCATCTTGTAAGTAAATACGCATTTCTCTGTGTGGTTATTGATAAAAAACAGATATAGACATGAAAAAAATGATAAATTCTTCCATCAGCTTCAGAAAATAAAGGTGTGGTTGGCATGGACTTTGACAGGTGGTAGGACCTCAGCTACTGGAAGAAATCTCAAATAGGGAATTCTAGGTCCTTTTTCTGAAATATCTTATGATAATTATTTGAATGAAAAAATTTATATGGATAAAGAGTCATCTTGTGTGGAAAGAGGATACGAATGAAGATGTTTAATCTATTTAACGTACTGTATGTGGTGGACATGAAAACGTAATATAATATTATTTTCATAGATTGTAGGCATATTGATATTTTCAGTAAACACGTTCTAAGAATAGTCCATGTCTGTCAAACTGAAAGAGTAAAGGGAGTCACCTCTGCAAACCACTGAAGATGCTGAGCCAAGTCTGCCCTTGGGTTGGTTCCCAGAACTGACATTGATTTTAGCAGGAGTTGCATACACAAATTTCCGCAGTGAAACTAGCTGATGGACAGGATGTTATTACAAAGAGCAAATCTGTAAAATGTTTCAAATATCAGTAACAGCCAAAAGGAAAAAAAAAATGGCAATTAATCAAATGTCAAAGCAACATCATGTAGAGCCAGTTTTGTCCCTGGGAAAGTACATGTGGTTCTTTGTAACTGAGTCAAGCTTCATCATCTCAAGACTGAAAAACACGACCTTCTACTTCTCAAAGTGGAGTCCTCAATCAAATGACAAATCAGTGAAATCTGGAAAAAAAAA
>NW_007726714.1:564590-566028 GCF_000696425.1 Galeopterus variegatus
AAAAAAAAAGAATCAATGAAGAAAGCACATACATTTATATGTCTAGGGAAAAAATGATGCCATAGAATAGAAAATGAAATTATAAAAATACATGAGAAAATAGCATTTAGAACTTAGATTCAGATGAATATTTATAGCTCAGAAACACACCTAGAGTGGCCGCTTCAAAATGTGAAGCTGCTTATGTCATCTCCTCGTACAGAGGTCTTCACTGGCTTGTCATTCCTTTTACAATAGATACAAAATGTCTTAACGTGAAACTCAAGGTTATGTGTGGACTGGCTGCCACCTTAATCTACAGTTTCCTTCTACCAACAAGTTGTCATGCCTCCTCTCATCTAATGCCCTTTATGTGAACCATGTCTTCTTACTTGAAGGCTCTTTCCTTCCCTCAAACTCATCCCTATTCCTCCATTAGCTCAATCATCACTTCAAGTAAGTGAACCAGGTCAGGTTCTCCACTATCAAAACCACAGAAACGTGTTCCTCTATATTTTGCCACACTGCCTCTAGCCCACAAGCTCCAGGGAAAGATCATGTATATTTTGCTCATCGTTTTGTTTCTAGTGCCTAGTGCTTTGCTTTGTATATCAGGAAAAACTCAAATGAATATTTGCTGCTGAATAAATAAGTAAATGAGATATCAAGGCGAATTTTAATAACAATCATCATGAATACTGTTTGAATTAATTTAAGGGTGAGAAACAGAATATTATCTATTCTAATAAGCTAAGACCCCAATTCATTGGTTAACTTCTTTTATTTATAAACAGAAGCTACCTATACTGCTTGCCAATAATTTTGATTCCCGAAAACAGTTATCTATGGAATATGAAGCGAGCACTATTGTCTACATAGATAAAGACTTTAGACATTTTCAGAGTGGCTTTCTAAAAGCAGATTAAATACATGAAAAAGTTTAAATTTCTAGAGCATGCTCTCTTTATCACTTTGGTGTGCGAGGGAAAGTAAGCTTTAATATTCATAACACTGATACCCAGATCACTAAAAGTCGGGATTGGAAAAAACATTGAGAATGATTCATTAGAACAAACAAAACAAGAATAAATTCTGCAAGGGAGAATTTCAAAATATTCTTCATGCTATGATTAGCTGAGCATTCTGCTGTGCTGGCACAGTGGGGTTGCTTTTAGTAAATCCTGATCCTGGAAAAACTCCAGAAGATATTGTAAAAATTGTTAGCAGCTCAATATTAATACAGTCTTTTAAACAATGTCTTGTTTAAATGTGTTGTCTTAAAATTTCCAGTGGTTAAAATATTTAAAGCTATTTATTATTAACATCAGAGGCCTTGTGTGTCATGAGAGCCTGAGGTCCTGAAGTGTAATTAACAGAACATAATTAACTCTTACTATGGAAAAAAACATATTAGGAAAGCACAGTGGAAGAAAGAGAAAATGTCTAAAAACAACTGAAA
>NW_007726714.1:567264-579632 GCF_000696425.1 Galeopterus variegatus
TCTATAAAAGTAGTTCTATCCACCTAAAACATCCAAGTGTCTTAGAACCAGGTACTGTGAGAAATGTTACACAGTATGTGAAAACCGTAAAAGAAACCCAATATTATAATAAGATAATCCATAGTAACAATAATATACTATAACCAAGTATTTTTACAAACATTTATCTCAGAGGAGGCTCAGAGGCTAAGAATACGCTCAACCATGGTGGCAGAGTTATTAAGTAGTAAGTAAAAATCACTTTTTGAACCTATATTATTTGACTCCAAAGTCCATATTTTAATGCAATATTCCATAGATATTATTAAAGAAGAAGAAATAAAATCCCCAAATTCATACTAATCTATGCAGAAAAATACTTGTGGAAGAAAAATGATGTGGTTTTCCTAAGGTGCAAATTTTCCCATATCTTTTGTTATGTTTGGGCAGAGAGGCTCAATGGGAGATAAACCACAAATGTATTCCCAGCATTTTCAGATGCCAATTCCTACCATTTTAAAATCTACACTTTTTTACTTGACTTTATTTATCTTTATGTTCTGATTAGCCCATATAGTGCTTTGTACATACTTAGGCATATAATCCATCTACTTTGAATCCATGTACAGCTTAAAAACCTTTCCTTATAACTAAGTACTTTTTGTTGCAAAGTCAAAATTCTCATTTTTTCTTCCTTTTGGAACGCTGATTGTTTTGGGAGATTGGGAAGGATGAAAGTAGATGGAATTCACCTCTTCCCCATGCAAGAACATCTCATAGCATGCCCAGCTCCAGGGAGGCATCTCTTAAACTAAATTACACCAATTATTAAAATCCCACTACCTTTTTCTGTAATTATTTCAGAAATCCAAATGTTAGAAAATTATTACATGACATAATGACTATTATTCACCCATAGGAGACACAATCAATGGGATATTTTTCTTCCATATTTATTTATTTCTTTTTCTTTTTTTTAATTTTATTTTGTCAGTATACAATGTGATTGATTATTGTGGCCCATTACCAAAACCATATTTAAAAGAACAGATTTTTCTCCTTCTCTTATTAAGTATGAACAAGGATATTTGTTGCCATGACTGCTGGCTGCTATTTTGTGACCACAGTAGAAGTCAACCTCTCTGGCTAAGTTGATATTGTGGCGTCCAGAGTAGAGAGGATCCCACAGAGAAACAGGGCTAGAGACTTGGCTAACCTCCTGCTTGAGCCTAACCTACCACTTGCTGTGCAGTAATATGTTTCTTTATTATTAGAGTTGGTTTGAATCACAGTTTATATTGCTTGTATTTCAGAGCATCCTAATTGATATAAGTATATAATTTGGTTAATGAAATAAAAGCTGGAGCTTGGGATAGATAACTTATCTGAGATGGAAGTCTAACATACACTGCATAATAAAATCTTGTCTCTACTACCAAGTTTGCATTAAAAAAAAATTGAAACAGAAATTGTATTATATCTATCAACTGTAGCCACATAGTTTCATATAAGCATAACATTATATTTAATTAAAATTATTTAGAAAACACTGCATAATAAAATCTTGTCTCTACTACCAAGTTTGCATTAAAAAAAAATTGAAACAGAAATTGTATTATATCTATCAACTGTAGCCACATAGTTTCATATAAGCATAACATTATATTTAATTAAAATTATTTAGAAAAATAGGCAGAATGATACCTTGAGTAATAGAATAGCAAAAAACTATTTGTTTCTTAATTTGTCAAAATGTCAAATTGTGTTACGTACGTTTAAAGCTATTCAATAGAATCACATTGCACTTTATTTTAAGTGTACTACTACTATATTTTAGTAGTCCCCCTTTATCCACAGGGAGTACTTCCCTAGACCCCCAATTAATGCCCAAAACCATGGATAATAGTGAATGCTATATATACTATGTTTTTTTTCATATGCATGCATATCTATGACAAAGTTTAATTTAAAAATTAGGCACAGTAAGAGATAGCAAAAATAACTAATAATGAAATAGAACAATAACAATATCACTGTAATATAAATTATGTGAATGTGGTCTCTCTCTTTCTTCTCAAAATATCTTATTGTACTGTAATCACCCTTCTTCTTGTGATGATGTGAGATGTTGAAATGCCTATGCGATGAGATGAAGTGAAGGAAGTGGCTTAGGCTTTGTGACATATTGTTAGGCCAGGCTAAGTCAGAAGGAGCATCATCAAGCCATGACATTGTTGATGGTTGGATGTCAGGAGCAGATCACATCAGTGACTAACGGCCGGGTGGTGTACAAAGTGTGGAGAAGCTGGACAGAGGGATGAGTCACATCCCAGGTGGGACAGAGCAGGAGGGCTCAAGATTTCATTAAACTACTCAGAACAGCATGCAATTTAAAATTCATGAAATGTTTATTTCTGGAATTTTCCATTTAATATTTTGAGACTGTGGTTGACCACGGGTAATGAAAACCATAAGTAAGGGGTTAATTTACTCTTTTCTAACCAAAGCTCCTGCTTAACTTTTCAATTAATTTGTCCTTAGGTCTAAGGACTAAGAAGGCCATAAGGTCTCATATTTTAGGCCTCAGTGCAAATGTTACCTCCTCTGAGAGAATTTATCTTTCCACTCTATCTAAATCGATCTTCTCCTTCAAGTACTCTCTATTTATCTCCCTATTTACTTCCTTCATAGCTCTTATCACTAGGCTGAAAGTATTTTGCTAATTGTTTCTATACTTG
Source organism: Galeopterus variegatus (assembly GCF_000696425.1). NCBI lineage: Eukaryota > Metazoa > Chordata > Mammalia > Dermoptera > Cynocephalidae > Galeopterus > Galeopterus variegatus. The sequence goes on from NW_007726714.1 coordinate 569,982, forward strand.
TTTATCTCCATCTACTTTTAGGAGATTATAAATTCCATCCTTATGAGGACCCAGCTTATCCCTCTCAGAATTATATTCCCAGTAAATAGTGCCTGTTTCACAGCAGGCAATCAATTTCTTGAATAAGTGAGTGAATGACTAAGTAAATAAATGGCTTCCAACACCCCAGGATTTTCTCAATTTTGTTTCATAGGACACTGGATAATATGTGGAATGTATTTTTCTATTTAAATCATAAGGAAAGTATGGTGGTGAATTGGGTTTAACGAGCCAACATTAAATATATTTGTATGAGATACCCTCCTTCATCTTAATACTTTATTAATATTCCATTTTGTAAATTAGAGTTCCTCCTTTGATTAATCAGGAAAATCTTTAGACAGCTGTAAGTAAGGAGGGTGGAAGAATGAGACCTGGATTTCAGTGCAGGGATTTTAAATGGCCAACTCTACCTCCAATTCCAGCTGAAAAATTGGGTCTCAACAATTTCTCCTTGATGAATAGCCTGGCAATTTCAAAGCTGTGAGTTTTTCTCTGTTTACATGACCTTAAATTACAGCAAAATCCACAACTGTTTAAAAGTACAAAGACTGCAAAACCTTCTCTGACACTCATTTTACACCTACAATTACCCAACTCAAAACATATGGGAATAATACTGAATATAAGCACTCCAATATGGTTTTCTTTTTAAATGAAATGAAAAGACCTAGATACTAGTGTATACTCTGTTTGTACACAACTTGAATTTAGGTTGAAGATATCAAATATTTTTTTCATCACAGATTTAATAGAAACTATGCCTAATTCTCAAACTACGATGTTCCTGTGTTAAAAATATCTATGTTCTTCTATCACTGGCAAAAACAATTGTTTAATCAGTCACTTATATTGTTGTCACTGTATTAACCATTTCTTTTATTTTCTTTATTCTGATGCTTTGACATCTTGGGCCTTGCTCACCTTAGAGGGACTGACCTTCCTGGAGTTAGCCAATTCCTGCAGATAATAAGCAACTCACCCAGTAGCATGCTTTTCAAATGCAGACTGAGCAATCCAAAGCCCACTACAAATTCCATGATCAGGCTCTCACACTCCAGGGCTACTATCCACATGCTCTTATCACCCTTGGGACAGGGGCCAGACATCTATGCCCCAGAGCCCACTCAACCAGTGCTTCCCAGTATGGACCCCATTGCATGCTGTTCCTCTCTTCTTGAGAACTATGATGTCTTTATCTTAACACTTTATTAATATCCCATTTGGTAGTCCATTCAGGCTCCTGTAACAAAACACCATAAACTGAGTGTATTAAACAGAAATTTATATCTCACAATTCTGGAGGCTGGAAATTCCAAGATCAAGGCATTGGCAGATTCAGTGTCAGGTGACAGCCTGCTTCCTAGTTCACACCTTCTATCTGTGTCCTCGCATGGTGGAACAGGTGAAGGGTTTCTCTCAGAACTCTTTAATACTGGCACTTGACCCATTCATGAGGGCTCCACCCTCATGACCTAATTACCTCCCAAAGGCCCCACCTACCAGTACCATCATGCTGGAGGTTAGAATCTGTACATGTGAATTGCTGGGGGAAGGGAGGGGATTACAAACATTCAGACCATAGCACATGACTAACAAACTATCTTTTCAATTGCGTTTGTCTCCTTACCTGTTGGCCTTACTATACCTACATAATATTGAAACAAGAACATAAGTTACAATTGCATGGCAAGAGAATTGTAAAACAAGGGCTTCTAAGAAGATAAAAAAATGCTTAAAACTCCCCTAATAGGCTCAAAAATCTATGAAAGACACTGAAAATTGAAAATTACGTGAACAAATTTCAGATGTGGAACACATATATTAATAGTTTTTACATTTAAAATATTATTCATAAGATTTTCATAATTCTGATTTCAACTTGACCTCTGAAGTCTCTCATTTTGCCTATTGTCTTGTTATTTTACTATTTTTTATTTTGAAGAAACTTAACATTTATAATTCTAGAGGGACTTGTGACTTATTCTATCACATGTAATTGTGTACTCCCCCTGCAGCAGCCTCTCCCCCCAACCCCCTCGGCCTGTCAATGTTTTAGATTTTTTCTGATTCCTCTCTCTGGGAGTCAGAGTACATAAGACAGGCCCATCTAGTGATAAAGTCAATTGCTGGTGTCCAAGAGAGTAAAAATGAGCAAGAAAAATAGAGCAGAAATGTAAATCAAATTCTTGAGAAGGATAAGTATAGTGAGAGAAGGCAAATAGCATCATCATGACCAGTCAGCCAGGATTTAGAAACGATTTGTCAGTGCTGTGCATGCTGCTAGGCATTGAGTACTTAAACATAAATGAAACAAGATTCCTCTTTGTATCAGAGTTTGATCAGAGAAGCAGATCCCTATGAGTGATACGACAAATAGGAATTGTTATAGGAATTAGACCTAACACAATTATGGAAGTTGGTTAATAAGTCTCTAGAAGGCTATTGCTTTTTTGTCTGGTGTGGGCCTGAAGTCATGATGGGTCGGCCTAGCCAGCATTCGAGAAAGAGAGCTGCATGTAACCTGGAGGAGAGCGAGGATAAACTGGAATGTACAAGGACAAAATTAATCCTATGCCTGCCTTTCACCACATCCAAATTTGATGTGAATGACCTACAGGAGAACTTTACATTGTTCATTGTTTACCACAGAATTAAATACACACTTGATTCATGGTACAGAGAAGCTGAAAAAGGAGCTATTGTGGGAGCCAGAAGAACTGTGGGCCTGGATATTGTCCGATGCCAGTTTCCAGGTCAACAGAACGAAGACAACATGTGTGATCTGCCCCATTTTCAGGCACTCTATGCCAAACTTGACACATTAAAAATGGCTTTTAACTCGGTTCATTTTTCAAAATTTTGTACAAATTTCTATTTTGGCCACTCCAGTCTGGTACTTAAAGGAAAGGTAAGTTCCAACATGGCTAAATTGCTATAGTAGAAAGCAACCACAGGCCATCTCTTGTCAATTTGTCATCCCTACACACCTCTTTTAACCATACTTAACTTCTCAACAAAGACAATAACAAAGTCATACTTACACTTAAAATTATAAAAATATCCCTTATTCAACCAAAAATGTACAAACTCTCTTTACAGAAGGACATAAGATTTCTTTATCCAACCTGGTGATAGTAATTTCTGATTGAATCACACCTTTGATAGATTTTACTTAAATACCGAGATAAGAAGTTAAAACATCTTATGTTAGATTACAGGGTAATGGAAGAGGAGAAAATAATAATTAGCCAATGTATTTACAAATTTATTCATATCAAAATAGAAAGAAATACTTATAACTACTATAGTCAGCTCTGCAATTGCTCATGTGTTCATAACTGCTGTTTATAAGTATCTTCATGTACTTTTTACTCCCCATGGACTTTGCTGTAAGCAAGCGCTTTGCTGGTCATAGTTTCTTACCTAGTGGTGCTCCAAACTTTCTTTCCTGAATGGTCTGGTTCACTAGCTGTCCTTGCTGAATGGTATTACTATAGTCAGCTCTGCAATTGCTCATGTGTTCATAACTGCTGTTTATAAGTATCTTCATGTACTTTTTACTCCCCATGGACTTTGCTGTAAGCAAGTGCTTTGCTGGTCATAGTTTCTTACCTAGTGCGGTGCTCCAAACTTTCTTTCCTGAATGGTCTGGTTCACTAGCTGTCCTTGCTGAATGGTATTGTAGTTTTGCATTGCCATTTATCACTTGTCTAGAAGTACTGAGCAGCCCCCAGGCAATTTTCTGCATTGCAAGCATGCTCCTCCTTAGTCCTTCTATTTAACAGCAACTCAATTTTCCCGGGATAGTTTGAATTATTTGCCATAGTCAGTACAATGACTCCCTTCTTTTTCTATTGGGTCACCGGCATGAGGAACCCAAACTGGCTGACTGGCAACTTCATCTTCAAATTTAATCAAATCGTTGATATGATCCCTGGTAGAGGTGACTAAGATGCCTAGATCACAAGAATTCAAATTCACAATTATTAGAAGGAAAATTGTTAGCAGATTATTGAATCATAAGAGAGTGAAATCATTTTCATTTATATACTTGACTTTCTCACCTGTGAAACTGGTCAGGAAGGAATAAAATCACGTCCTGGTCACTGATTTACAGCATAAACTGCATGCCAGGGAAATTGCCCAGGGCCTCAAGATATTGCCATAAAGGTGGTGTTATGCCTGAGTCTTGAAAATAGTGTTCTTTGTTGAACTTTCAAAGGGAGAGAACAGAAATGAGACCACCAGAGGAGGGATGGGGGAAGGTGAGGGGGGTTAGAGAGGAATTGGTAAAAGGCCACAAAAAATGATTACATTGTATAATGTTGCACATACTAATTATCCTGCTTTGAGCATCACATATTGCACACAGGTATTGATATTCAATGTCGTACCCCACAAATATGTTCAATCAATTATGTTTCAATAAAAAATTATAAAATTTAAAAAAATAAAATATTATTTTACTGCTTTAGGATGATAGAAAACACAGTAAGACTAGTAAATTCCATGAGCATGATCCAGTTGTCATACTTTATTTTCTATAAAATGAATTTTTTGATCAAAATCTGCATTGCATGGAATACCATGATGTTTAAGGCATTCTGTAAATATATGGATGTGGTTCTGCCAAAAGCACTGTAGATGGGGAATTAGAATCCATATCTAGAGTGTTTATCCAGTAATAATAAACCATTATGCTATTATTGAGAGGTGTGTTCCAATGTAATCAACCTGCCACATGGTGGTGGATTGAGCCCCAAGGAATGGAGCTATTTCAGAGTAGGTTGAACATTTATCAGTGACTATTGCCAGGTAAGACTTTAGAATGCAAGTCCATTTTGCTGATCTCATGGCTAATATCCCTGCCAACAGGGCCACTTGGTTTGTAGGGACTAAGACTGGATAACATCTACAAAATTGGTCATGTTATTCACAAAATAATGAAGATTCCCTTCAACTGAGATTACTTTTTGATGAGCATTCACATGGAACACAAATAGTTTTATATTCTCTGCCCATTTGAAAAGATTGTCTCATGTATCTTTACTCCAGATCTCCTTGCACCAATGTTCCAGACCTGTTACAGGAAAGTCTCTGATCATTGAGCAAAACAATTACTCACTATCCATAAGTCAGTGTAGATCCTTACCTCTGAACATTTCTCATTTCAGGCAAAATAGACAGTCATATGTATTGCTCAATGTTCTGCCCACTAAAAGAATTTTTCTTTGCCATTGTCCTTTGAGAATACCCTGGAGGGGGCTGCAGTTTTTCAGCCATCTATTTTCATGTAGTACCAGCATTATCATATAAAGCCATCTGGAAAGCAGACTTTTTTTCTAAGTCAGATTTTCATAAGGAACTTCCTATGAGGCCAGATTGAGAGGAAGGAGGAAATATGGTAGAATTGAGAGAAATAGGCATCCAAACCAAATATTCTTACAATTTTCTTATGCTTCAGGATATACTTGAACATAATTTCTTGTAGACCACATTATTTGATAATGGAATGCTGCTGTGCAAACCTCTAAACTTTATGGTTGTATGAGTCTGATAACTCCCACAGTTTATGATGGGCAGATCAGGTGAAACAGTAACTTCATAGTTGGTGTTCATTCTCTACTATGACCCAGTGGTAAGCCAGAAGCTATTTCTATAAGGAAGAAAAATTATCTACAGAGGATGATCTAGCTTTGCTCTAAAATCATAATGGTCTCTCCCAGAACTCTGGATCCATAGGAATTTCACAGAGGCCGTAGGCTTTTAAGTTTTTGTGGCAGTCATTTCTTACCTCTGTCACACATGTATTTCACCAAGAAGAAAAATTATCTACAGAGGATGATCTAGCTTTGCTCTAAAATCATAATGGTCTCTCCCAGAACTCTGGATCCATAGGAATTTCACAGAGGCAGTAGGCTTTTAAGTTTTTGTGGCAGTCATTTCTTACCTCTGTCACACATGTATTTCACCAAGGTTCCAGAGTCATTGCTTCATCCTGATCACCAGATCTAATTAGTGTTAGGAGAGAGAGTCCACTTGGGCCTTGGGCATGTCCCTGAACATCCTTGTGGGGTATGTCGTGAATGCATAGCCCTGATTGCTATTTACCCAGGCCATTGCTTAGATTATGCTTGAAGTGAAAATCTTTGAGGGGCAAGGTAACATCTCACCACATATAAAGAACAGGCTTTCCATAAAAGTGATGAAAATTTGAGCTTTGGATTTCTCTTCCTTAATACAGCCCACTGAGTGTACACACATTCATAACTGGTCCTGTGTCACACATGTAGGATTTGAGAAAAGACAGGAATTGATGGAAACCAAAATGGAACTTTGAATATTGTTCTTGCTGTGATGAGTAATCAAATCCTTTGTCTCTGGTCCAAGAGTCTCATGTCTTCTTCTAGCCTCCATGAAACACTTGCAGACTAACTTGTACCCTTTAAATATGGCAAAATCTCAGACTATGCACAGTTCTTCACAATTAGCATAATTTCATCAATGAAACAAATCACCATGATAAACTGGGGAATAGAGAATCTATCAAGTTCTCCCCAGATTAGTTTATGACATATGGCTAGGAAGTTGATATAGTCCAGATTTAGAAGAGTAAAGTGCACTGCTGTCCTTGTGAGCTGAAAACAAATAGCTTCTGATGGTCTTTACTAGTAGGGATAGATTGAAATCATTCACTTGACCAATAGCTGCATATCATGTGCCAGAGGGTGTATTGATTTGTTCCAATGACATACACATCTTTGGAACAGCAGCTGCAGTTGTAGTCACTATCAAATTGTGATAATTCACTATCATTCTACAAGGTCCATATCTCTTCTGCACAGGTCTAATAGGTAAGGTGAAGGGGATTGTGTTAGGAGTTTCCACCTCTACATTTTTCAAGTTTTTCATGATAGTATTGTCTCTGCAATTCCTCAGGATAGTGGTATTGCTTTTGGTTTACTATTTTTGTAAATAGAGTCATTTTACTTGACTTTCATTTGGCCCTTCCCTATAATAGGCTTACTTCATGGGTCAGGAAACCACTGTGAGGATTCTGCTAGTAACTAAGTTTATTCCAACTTTCCATTGTGAAACTGGGGAAATATGATAAATTGTTTTGGGAGACCCTTTGTGAGATGAGCCTGAGCCAAGACTTCAATGATCACCTGACCTCCTATTGTCCGACTTTGTACGGCAGATCATTGTGTCCCCGTGAGTGTTTAACAGTTATTGTCAGTTCAGAACTAGTGTACTGTAATGCCAAAGAAGTCTGATTACTTTCCCCCAGTGGACAGCCACCCTGGTGATATCTACACATCCATTTGGGGAAGGTTAAGAGGAAGATTTGCAATATAAAATTTGGGGCTTATCCTCTGCTTCAGTCAAGGAATTTTTGGATTTACAAAATAGCTCAAATTTTTCTGAGGAGTAATGACTCTTTATATTTTTGCAATTCAGTCAGACTCCTGTTCAACTAAATTAGTATTCTCCAATTATACAAATTCAGTCATACTTTATTTGGTAGGCTGCTCATCTATTTCAGTGATAGAGACAACATAATCAATTAGCTAATATAAAAAATTTACCAGTCAGATCATTTGATTGCAACTTTTGCTCCACAGGCCCTTATGGTAATCACCCCCACCTTGTCTTCTGATTAAGTGCTGCTCCTTGACCCCCGCACTACAGCTCTCCTTCATCCACTTGCAATTTAGAGAGCCCAGTTCAATGGTAGCAGTCCCCATTGTCATCAACAACCTGTAAAAAATATCCATTCCAGAGACCTTCACAAAAGCCATACCTCACCACACAAATATGTTTCTCACAACTTTAGTGAGGGGAGTGTCCTCTGGATCATCCTGTGAGCACAGTTTGGGGATGGATGACCATGTATTACATTAAATTCACTATATCACTGCAATCTCCCTAAACCTTTGATCACCTGCTTTTATGGTACACAAAGTGAGTTGTGGAATTTAAACATTTGGTGTAGTCCACTTTGGGGTCCAGATTTTACAGTCTAATTGAAAGAGCAGTCATAGGATCAAAAGCAGGAAGCAAAGCCAAAGGCAAAAGGAAGGGGACAAGGTGAGCTAATAGTCAGATGACACTTGGAATTATGTGCGTGTCTTAAAGATATAGAGTTAAGATTTACAAGGCCACAATTACAATATTTTAATGGATAAATAAATAACCTTTTGCTTCTTTAATACCTATACCAGATAAGTTTGTTCGTTTTAATACACAAATGTGCCTCATGTAATCTGCAAGCTCCAATAACCTGCCACATCAATTCAATTGAAGGTGCAGAATATCAAAATGTCTTTGAGGAAATACTAGTCTCATTTTTCAAAAATGTAGTTAAATGTAAAAGATAAAGGAATGATCATGGGAGGATAAAGGAATAATCATATCCACCTTAGGAAAAATGACACAGTACATCCTTACTATTCACCAGTGGAGTCAAGGAAGCCTGGCCTGATTTAACCCTGAGGTTGAAAGAAAGAGGTCTGCCTTTTCTCCAGTTTCCACCTTAGGAAAAATGACACAGTACATCCTTACTATTCACCAGTGGAGGCAAGGAAGCCTGGCCTGATTTAACCCTGAGGTTGAAAGAAAGAGGTCTGCCTTTTCTCCAGTACTTTAAGTACAGCTAGCCAGGAGATAACAAGCCTAATTTTCTGCATTTGTTTTGGAATGTTCTTCGCTGATCCCAGCTCTTTTCTTTCTCTTGACTTCTGATTCTAAGCTTCACGTTCTGTTTTTCTACCACTAGATTTTGCTTGGTGTCCCCCTACCTTGTCAGCTTTCCATCTCAGGTAAGAGATAGTTGACACTCTTTCCTAAACCCTGTGTCATGCTGTAAGAACTAGTTTCAGATATGATAAACTCTTACAAATTGATTTTGCAAGCCTACCATTCTAAAAGATAGCTACTAGATCTGTGGTGAGATGGAAATGGTACAAGAATCCTACCTGTGTCTTCAATAAAAATCATGCTAATTTCTCAGGAGAGAGTCATGAGAAATCCTTGGTTCTTCAGTCCAAAAAAGAAGATAAAAAATTATCATAAGCATTTATTCGTAATACCTAGCTATAAAATACTATAGTATAGTATTACAAATCTGTATATACAAACCACATGCTTGATAAAGAGCTACTCTTTCTGGAAAATAGTCAGATGCCTGGTTAGGATATTAAGTTTCTTAGTTAAGTGTGCAAAGAAGCTTCTTTTTATATATGCATAACATATTATTTTCTCTGGCTACACTGGTGCTACCTTCTGTGTGTGAAGATGCACCTTCTTCATACCACCTGTTGGTATGTGTCACTATGTACAGTGCACTTATTTCCATCAGGCACCACTGGAAAAGATGAGAAAGTGATGACAGAGGTGGCTGTATATTGACATTCTACTCAGCTTGTACTTGGAACTGGGTTTGAATTTCTTTTTCTGGATTTAATTTTCTACAGTTACAGGGGTCAGTGCCAAAATATGACACTATATTTTTTCATAAGTCACTGTCAGATTCTGAGCTGGGAGTACATCCAGAAGCTAATGAAACCTGTTGTTGTAAAAAAAAAAAAAAAAAAAAAAAAAAAAAAA
>NW_007726714.1:580616-591691 GCF_000696425.1 Galeopterus variegatus
GTTTTTTTAAAAAAAAAAAAAAAAAAAAAAAAAAAAAAACCTTTGTGAAACTCTGGGGACAAGCAAGTGACCAAATATCAGGGCTATTCTTCCATCCCAGTATATTATCCAGCACAGCTCTGGTTCATGAAGGATCTGTGGCCTTGGGAACAGTGGAAGATGAGACTGGTTACAAAGATATTGACTTGTTTGTGTTGGTGACCACTGTTGACAGGGGTAAAGGCAAGGCTCCAGTAAGTAGTCTGTAGAAAGAGGATACTAACAAGGCAGATCAGACAGGAGAGGAAAACATGGGGCTACTGTACAGATATAGCAAATCACACTGTTTATTGTATTTTAATGCAAGCTATCCTCTTGGGGATGTCTCTGAAAAGATGATTCTTTGTTGAGTGTCCATATGTTCTTACCTGTAGGAGTAAATAGGGATGGAGCCATTATAATGCAAACACAAAAGCAAAGATGACTTTAATTTTTTTAAGTCTTTAAGGCCAGAAGACATGCATTTAAAAATAAAAATTTCAAAGTAGTGAAAAGTTTGAAGAAGTATAAAAATAGTGGCAATTCTCATTCTTTTCATTTTTATTTTAAAATAAATTATTTGGTCCATTTCAGAAAACAATTTAATTTTTTACTTAAAAAATAACATTAGAAAACTTGAGTTCACAGAGTATTTCTTTGTTAAAAACCAGTTGTCTCCACTATAAGTAGTGTCAAAAGTAGGAATGTGGAATTTTTTAAAAATGTACTTTTTGAAAGCCTGATGTTTTTACTTTAAGCAATTTCAATTAGATTTGTGCATTGAGTTTATTCTTTATTTGATTGAGATGATTGGTTTATATGAACTACATTACAGCTGAGAGGTTATAAATGGCATTTGTCACTGAGATTATAAAAGTAATCATAGGTTGAATATTATTTCTCAGTAATTGATGGTATCATACTGTTATTTATTTGAGGTTTCTCCAAGGATTTTTCCTTAGTTTTGTGATATATATTCCAATTAAAAAACAAGATAGGAAAAAAGTTCTGTAAAAAACTTTTTTAAAAAAAGTAGTCATGCTTAATTTGGCTTTATATATATTGAAACCTTTTGAAAGTAAAGCTTGTTTGTATCAGATAAATTTATATCATATATAAATATATAAATTTACATATTTGAAAGTAAAGCTTGTTTTGTAACAAATAAATTCAAGTGAAGTATCTAGTGTTAAAGGCAGTAAACTCCTGCTTTTCTGTACTTTTCAAGTTTGGTTGACTAGGATGTCAAATGGACTCAGTAGTACATCTGCCCTGGGATCTGCCAGTGCCAACTCTTTTAAAATTCAGACCATGGCCTCAAATTGGAACAGAATTTTTCACTAAAACAATGTCCTTCAAAATAAATAGTCTCTCACTATCACTGTGTTTTCATTATAAATAAAAATATATTGTTCACTTTTAAAAAAGAAATATTTATTTTTTCTCTAAATGTGTTTTGCTGATCAGAACATAAACCCCTCATAAAACTTCAAGATGTTGCTGTGATTTTTGCACATGAGCAGACGGCTGGCAACTAAAAAAGAAATATTTATTTTTTCTCTAAATGTGTTTTGCTGATCAGAACATACACCCCTCATAAAACTTCAAGATGTTGCTGTGATTTTTGCACATGAGCAGACGGCTGGCAACTAATCTCCCTGATTATGCAAAGATGGAATTATAGCGAGAATTACTGACAGGCTGGTAGGTTTGGATTCCACACTTCAAAAGTGGTGAATTGTTTCCTTTATGTCCTGTGACAAATGACCTACCTACCTGTTTGGCCATGCAAAGAAGCTTGGAACAAGCAGAGAAGCTGACAAGACTGCTGATTCTGGTGAAGGCTATTTGTAAAAAGTAAATTTCTACTAAAAACAGATTCTTTCAGTCTAATTAGGTAAATATTCTTTAAGTTATAAATGTACTATGAGCTGATTTTTGAAATTACTATCAAATGTAGTGTAAGTTCCAAGAACATTCAAACATTGTACGCACTATTGGTTAGAAATAATAATATCAGCAAGAGTGTGTATATATACGTGTGTATAACATTGAATTTGCTGCTAGCTCTGGGTGGTTTGAACTATTTAAGAACTGTTATTTATTACACAATGTGAAAGTGAGTGGTGAGTCTATGAGTGCTGATGTCAAGGCAGCTGAAGAATTTTTTGGAAATTCTAGGTAAGCTGTGAAGGAGGATTATTTGCCAGAGCCAATCTTTAATATGGATAATACCTCCCTATTCTGGAAATCGATGCCTGAAAGGACTTTCACTCATAGGGTGGCCAAGTCAATGTCATGTTTCAAGGCTTTTAAGGAAAGGTTAACAGTCTTGGTTGGGGGCAATGTTACAGACTACAAATTGAAACCCTTTGTGATAAGGCACAGTGACAGTCCCTGGGCCTTCAAGCATGTCAGTAAGCACACACTACCAATGTAGTGCAAGAACAATAACAAATCCTGGAGGTCCCAGCTCCTCTTCCAAGGTGCCCTCCCAAATCACTGTGACAGTGAATTGGAGAAGTACCATTTAGAGAACAATATGCCTTTCAGGATTTTGCTTTTAGTTGATAATGCTCCCACACTCCCTCCTTTTATTTGTGATATTCATCCCAATATCAAAGTGGTGTTCTCCCTCCAAACAACACCTTTTTGATCCAACCACTGGATCAAGGAGCTATAGCAAGTTTTAAGGCCCTGAGGAGGGCCTTTGCCCAGGCTATTGTCACAACTGCAGAAGGCACTCAGAAGACACTGATACAATTCTGGAAGGATTACAACATGTTTGACTGTATCAAGAATCTTTCTTGGGCTTGGGGTGATGTCACCAAGGAGTATATAAATGACACCTGGAAGAAGACACTCAAAAGATATGTCTATGACTCCAAAGGTTTGAGAAAAATGAGCAGGTTGCAAAAATCAAGGCTGTGGTTGAGATGAGAAGGCAAACAATTTTAACCTGGGTGTGGATGAAGGTTACACTGAGGAGCTCCTAGATGTGGTTCCTGAAGAACTGACCAATGAGGAGTTGTTGGAACTGAAAGAGAAATACATAGCTTAAGAAGAAGCTGAAGGAGAAAAAAAAGAAGAAACATCAAGAAAATTTACAGTGAATGCAGACCTCAGCAAGCTCCTTAAAAATTTAAAAATATGGACCCCAACACTGAAAGCTTTTAATTAATACAGAGGAATGTTCATGGTATATTATCGGTTTACAGGCAAATCTATGATGAAAAATAGAAACAAACCAAGCAAACTACCATGGACATATTTCTGAAGAGTGACACCTCATCAAGAAAAGCCTCAGGCAGGTCCTTCTGGAGTTATTTCAGAAGGAGTCATTGTTATTATAAGAGATGACAGCTCCATGAGTGTCATCGCCCCTGAAGACCTTCAAATGCGACAGAATGTGGAGATGGAAGACAGTGATATTGATGACCCTGAACTTGTGTATGACGAGGCTAATGTGTGTGTTTTTGTTTTGGATTTTAACAAAAAAGTTTAAAAGGTAAAAAATAAAATAATTAAAAATAGGAAAAAAAAGCCTCTAGAATACAGATATAGAGAAAAAATAGTTTTTACAGTTGTACAATGTTTGTGTTTCAAGCTATGTGTTATTACAAAATAGTCAAACAGTTAGAAACGATTTAACTTAAAGTTACAGTGAGCTAAAGTTAATTTATTATTGAAAAAAGAATTTTATAAATCTAGTGTAGCCTAGTGCGTAGTGTTTACAAAGTCTACAGTAGTGTGCAGTAATCACCTAGGTCTTCACATTCACTCACCACTCACTCACTGACTCACCCAGAGCAAGTTCCAGTCCTGCAGGCTCCATTCACGGTAAATGCCCTGTACAGATGTACCATTTATTATCTTTTATTTAGCATTTTTACTGTACCTTTTCTATGTTTAGACAGGTTTAGATACACAAATTCTTACCATTGTATTACAATTGCCTACAGTATTCGGTACAGTAATGTGCTGTACAGGCTTGTTGCCTAGAAGCAATTAGCTATACCATATAGCCTAGGTGTGTAGTAGTGATAGACTATACCGTCTAGGTTTGTGTAAGTACGTTCTATGATGTTTGCACAATGACTAAATTGCCTAACAACGTATTTCTCAGAACATATCCCTGTCATTAAGTGATACAAGACTGTGTGTTTGTGTATATACACACATATGTATGCATATAATATACATACATATACGGATGTGTGTATGTGTGTATATATATATATACACATACATTATCAGTTAGAACAGAAAAATAAAGTGAAAATGTCCACTGTGAACATTTTTCTCTCCTTTGATTTAGGAATAAATATTTAGTAATTGATCACCAGGAGACCCCAATTATTTTCCTGAACTTTTCATTGCATTGTAATTATATACGTAGTGAGTTATTTATTTAAGGATTGATACTCCTGTTAGATTTCTTGATATCAAAGTTATGCTTTATTCTAGAAAAGCATGTCTACATCGGTGTTTGCATTTATTGGATGTTCTACAAAATAAAAGAAATTGGTGAAGTATCTTGATAGGGACAGAGGGTTAGGAGATTGATTTTAGAGTTGCAGAGTCTTGAGCACAGCTGCCTTATTGACAGATATAACAGAGTCAACCAAATATGAGCAGTGCTCACAGCTAGGGGTGTAGAGAAAATGAAAACCCAAGCAGTTGCTATGTGCTAAAAGAAAATGGAGCTGCCACGAATGTGAAAAAAAATTCTTACTTTAAGAATTTATTTACTGTGACTGAACCTGGTGTTAATAAATAGAAACCTAGTTTCAGGAAGCATCTAACTGTGTAGCAACCATGAGAAAATAGAGATGCTCTTTTCCATCAAGGAGTTCAGATTGTTTCTATATACAATCAAAACCACCCATAGAAATCTTATTCAAGTTGAAAAGATTGACTTGTATAAACAAGTCGAAGATCCTTTATATCCTACAGATGTGCAGATGACATTTGCTTGATTTGATAAAAAATTCTAGGGAAGTCCTAGGAACCACAGAGAAAAGTTTATTAATCATTCGTTAATGATCTATGATCTAGCACCTGTCCTTGGAGAAAAATAAGACAAATATTATTTCCTCTAATATACAAATGATAAAATGCAAATCCAAAATGGCGAAATGACTGAGGTCACAGTTTTCTAAAAATAAAACGTTAATTTATCCCTTCTAATTCCTAACATTCCTTCCATTATGACAGACTGACTTGTAAGTGAGTCTTTTTCTCACTTCTTTCTCCATTTATTTCTCCTTCATTTCCATGTTTTCCCAATAGTGTCAACTTTCAGTTCTTTCTTTCCCTCCCCCACCTGTTTCTCAAAACATATTATGAGAACGAATTTTTGACATTTTACCCTGTACGCCAATTAGAACTTTAATTATTTGGACATTTCAGAATAATCATAGATATCAATCCTAAGTCAGGAGTTTTTGAAATTATTTATCTTCGCTGGCCTATACCATTAAAGTGTGATCAATTGTCTGAACATATAGATATATATCTTGAACTATGATTATTTAACAAAACTCACTTTTGAATACTGAGAAGAATTTTGAAAATTGCAGATATCTTCCAAAACACTGAAGATGTTCAGATTCCTTCAGTACCAGTTTTACTATTACCTATCTCTGAAAAAATTCTTTGATTTTCATTCAATTAAAAAACAGTTTCTATAATATAAATTCTTTAGAAGCATCTACTCTTCAAAACTGAATAACATAATTTTTTGGCTAATTTAATCACTTAGAGGACTGTGATAAACTTTATATTTGTCGTTATCCTTTGTTCAAACCGAGCAGAATCTAACGTCCCTCTTTCCACCAGAATCAACTTCTTATTTGATTCTAACTAAAACTGAACTGAGTGCAGAAGTCAGAAATTATTTTTTATTCAACTCCACTCAGTTCTCATGACCGTAGTTTTCAAATTAGCTTTCAAACCACGTGAGGAACTTTATTCAAAATTACAGAATGTGTTTTACTACAACACTTGTATGATTAGTTCCCGTGGGCCCTCACACAGCACCTCAGGTCAATTTTGCATGTTGATAAATCATTTATCTGTTTGCCGCTTATCTAAAACGCAGATTAGGTTAAGAAAATGGACAATGAATGATACCCTTTTCTGCACTTTAGCTCATGAGCTGCAGAAAAAATATTCACACAATTATGCAGAATTAAAATCCAAAGGCTTTTGGTGTCCCTGTCATACCACATCTTGTTCTACCTCAGTAAATGACCCCACGTTTTACCTCAGAGAGAAAACTGAATATATCAAACTTCCACTCCTCCCTTACCCCACTTATTTATATTTATAGCATCATTTCCTCCTTCTCAGCAGTGTAAACAGAAGTCCTCTCTTGCTTAAGACTGTTTCCTTTCATACTTAACGCAGGTCTGCTTTACTGTCTTCTCAGAGATTTGCTTTCTGAATCATACCATTGCTCCTGTGCTTTCAAATTTTCTCTCTCCAGGATATTCCTCTCCAACATATAAATAATATAATTTCTCTATCATTCTAAAACAAAGAAAAAATGCATAAGAATAAACCCACCCTTTTCATTGAGAGTGGAAATAGCTAATTAACTCAAAATATCTCCCTTTTTTCCTTGAACTTGTGAGTGCTTTGTCCTTCTCTTTTCGGGTGTTATAGTCTGAGTATCTTACCCATGATCAGAGTTTTTATTTCCATAAACACTATAGTCTATTGGTTCCCAAACTTATACATCAGCCAAAACATCTCTCATGACCATATCTATTATCTGTTTGCTTATTAGCATTCTTTATCTGGATATATAAAAACACAAAAATCAGTATGTATGTAATAGAATTTATTATCTTTCTGCTAAAACCTGTTCTTGAATTTGTTGTTTCTGACAATGACTTTTACCATTTACCTAAATAATCACTAGAGTATTTATTCACTTTATCTCCCACAACCAACTGTTCACCAAGATGTACATTTCTACCTCGTTTTATACTCTTTCCAATTCATCTTTTTGTTTTGACTCTTTTTTGGCTTGAAGCATGTGGAGAATTTGCCTTCTGCCCTATTCCCCTCAATTTTTCCTACACAAAGCATATACCATCATGCTTCTTTTCCTCCCATGTAATCACTGTACTAGTTTTATATTACCTAATGTTTAACCCCAAATCTATCTAATAGCAAATAAGGCCCCATTGAGCTAACCTTTGCCTACCTATATTTATTCTATACCATGCATGTTCATTTAATATACTCACTAAGATTTAGAAAGAATGGGCCTTCTATTACTGATACCCAGCCAATTCCACAGCCCTGATTTTACAGATTCTCTTCCGTCTGCTTGGAATCCCCTTTTCTCCCCAGTCTTATTGTTGCAGTTTGACTACGCACTAAGACTCTCTCTCTCTCTCTGGGTAGCCTTCCCTGGTTTACACAAACTGTAATAAACAACCATAAAAAGTAAGAAAAAATACTTGACCTTCCCTGGTGTACACAAACTGTAATAAACAACCATAAAAAGTAAGAAAAAATACTTGATCTATTCAACTTCAAACTAGTAAATGACTACTATTTTTAAAGGGATTTTATTACATTAAAATTACTTTCCTTTAAGTCTACATTTTTATTACAGCAAATGTTCTATGCCTTCCCTGGTTTACACAAACTGTAATAAACAACCATAAAAAGTAAGAAAAAATACTTGATCTATTCAACTTCAAACTAGTAAATGACTACTATTTTTAAAGGTATTTTATTACATTAAAATTACTTTCCTTTAAGTCTACATTTTTATTACAGCAAATGTTCTATAAGGAGAAAAAACATTTTACTTATATTCATATTTCCAATAATTAAAATGATATTGCATTAATTATTTATAGGACCTCAAAATCAAACATTTATTTTCCCACTTATTGGTTTTATGGTCCTCTGGGCTCAGGTGGGTTCAGCAGGACTTGGCTCCAGATTGTAGCTTAGGTTCAGATTTTCTCTAACTTTTTTCACCCTTTGCTTTATGATGTATTTTTGGGCTGTCGAGAGTAATAGTAATAAATATCAGTTTGTCTGTACTTCAGAATTACTTTATTCAATATATTTGATCATTCCAAATTTCAGGTTCAAAGAATAATTTTTTTGTACAAGTGAGTTTAGTTAAATATGTAGAAAATTAGGAAAAATCTTATCAATATTTCTTTTTATTTAAAGAAATCAACAAGAAATTGTTAAGATTTATCTAGATACTTCTCTCCAGATTTTTTTAGAAAGAAAAGGATACAAAAGAAATATTGACGAATAAATATTTCACATATTCCTAAATTCTAAATAAATAATTAATCTAGAATTAGTGGCAAAAGTATAGAAAAAAGGTATTCATATAAACACATAAAATGTCTTTAACAACAATTAGTTACATAGAAACTTTTAATGAACAGATGTGTGATTACTTTGATGAAGCAAAGAACATCTATTATAAATTTTCAGTACTTACTTCTGGCAAAGCTTAACCATTAAAATTTTTATTAGAAAATATAATCTAAAATATAGACTAATATTCAATTGTATAATGTAAGATTAAGGTATAAATTATTGCAGTAAGATTCTTTTCACAGTTGATAATAGTATAGGGTATTTCTCATATTTCCTCAATGACTTATTTATAAATACTTCAAATTTTATGGTATTTTAAGCTGCACTTGTTGAGTCATCATATATACTTTTGTTATATGCAGTCTTCTATAAAAAAGTAATTAAAAAGAATGGTTTTAGGCAGTATGTTGGGACAGATATCCTTAGAAGCCCTCTTGTTGAAAATACATGAATATTCTGCTTGAAGACTTTTTACCCCACCACCCACACAGAAGTCAAGAGAGCCTCCCACAACTGGGGACCCAGACAAAAACCCTGGGCAGCCCTCCCACTGCCCACACAGAAAACAAGAGAGTTTCCCGTGACTGGGGACCCAGGCCAAAGCCTCAGGCAGCCTCCCACCCCTTTCACAGAAGGCAAAAGTGCCACAAACACTGCTTCCATGTAGGTGGTCCACCACAGCCACTGCCACATCTACTGCTGCCACAAGGATGGCTCACCACCACAGTAGCAGCCAGGACTATCCTGCAAGCAGCCCACTGCACACTTGACTGCATTGACATAAGGAGAATCACCAGCAGAGCCTGTAAATAGAGGAGAAATTCTTTCTCCTCAAAGCCCACTCCAGAATAATAGAACAAACCAGACATCAGTGTACAGATACTAGAAATAAGAGTAAACAAGAATACATGACCACCAAAGGAATAGAGTAATTCTCAAGTACCAGACACCATAGACCTGGAAACCCTTGAAATGACTGAAAAGGAATTCCAAGCAATGACGCTAAGAAAACTAAAAGAAATAAGAGAAGACTCGATTAGAGAATACAATGGAATGAGAAAAAATATACAGGATATGAAGGAGAAATTTTACAAAAAGATTAATACCTTATAAAAGAATGTAGCAGAACTCCTGTAATTGAAGGATTCATTCAATAAAATAAAAAAACACAACTGAGAGCTTAAGCAGCAAATTAGAGCAAGCAGAAGAAAGAATTTCAAATCTTGAAGAAGGTCTTTTTGAAATACTCAGGTACACACACACAAAAAAAAAAAAAGGAAAAAAGAAATTTAAAAAATGAAGAAAACCTAAGAGAGCTAGCAGACAACCTAAGTATGAAAACATCTGAATCATGGATATTCCAGAAGGGGAGGAGAAAGGAAAGTGAAGGCATTGAAAACCTATTCAATGATAATAATAATGGAAAATTTCTCAGGTATAGGGAGAGACATGGACCTTCAGAGTCAGAAGTATCAAAGATCCCTAAACAGATTCAATCCAAAAGTTCTTCACTGAGAAACATTATAGTCAAACTGGCAAGCTCAAAGACAAAGAGACAATTTTTAAAGCAGCAAGTGAAAAGTGTCAAGCCATCTATATGGGAGCCTCCATCAGACTAACAGAATTCTCAACTGAAACTCTACATACCAGAGAAAAATGGGGTGATATATTCAAAATATTAAAAGAAAAAAATTGCTAGCCAAGAACACTATACCCAGCAAGGCTGTACTTCAGAAATGAGGGAGAAATAGTATATTTCCCAGACAAACAAAAACTTCAGGAGTTCAACACCACATGACCAGCCTGGCAAAAATTTCTCAAGGGAGTCCTGTATTTGGAATCCAAAAAATGATCATCACTATCATGAATACAGAAGAAAGAAGAAAAACCCCTGTTAAAACACAAATGCAAATCAAAAAGAGAAAGAAACTAAACCTTACCACATCAAAAAACCAACAAATGTTGAAGATAAATAATAAAAGGGGAAGAAAAGAACAAAAGATATTTAAACAATCTAAACAAAAGCAATAAAATTCCAAGAGTAAGACAATATTTGTCAGTAACTACCCTAAATGTAAATGGATTAAACTCCTCATTCAAAAGACACAGACAGACTGACTGGATTGGAAAGCTATACTCAACTGTGTGCTGTCTTCAAGAGACTCACCTCGCCTGTGAAGATGCACACAGACTAAAAGTAAAAGGATAGAAAAAGGTATATCATGAAATGGAAAACAAAAATGTGCAAGAGTGGGCATTCTTATATCAGATAAAATAGACTTTAAACCAAAAACCATAAAAAGAGACAAAGGAGGTCATTATATAATGATAAAAGGATCTATCCAGAAAGAAGACAAACAATCATAAATATGTATGCACCCAACATCAGAGCACACATATGTATAAAACAAACACTATCAGGCCTAAAGACAGAGACTCCAAAACAGGAACGGTGGGGGACCTGAACACCGCTCTCTGATCATCGGACAAATCATCTAGGCAAAAATTCAACAGAGAAACAGGATTTATATTATACCTTAGACCAACTGGACCTGGTAGACATCTGTAGAATATTTCATCTAACAACTACGGAACACACATTCTTCTAACAAGCACATGGAATATTCTCCAGGATACATTACATGTTAGGTATCAAGTCTCAACAAATTTTAAAAAATTGAAATCAT
>NW_007726714.1:592670-593342 GCF_000696425.1 Galeopterus variegatus
TATAATTCTCTCAAGGCCCATCCATGTTGTTGCAAATGGCAGTATTTCATTCTTTTTTATACCTTAATAGTATTCCATTGTGTAGATTTACCACATTTTCTGTATCCACTCATCCGATGATGGCCATTTGGGCTGGTTCCAACTCTTGGCTATGGTAAAGAGTGCTGCAATGAACATTGGGAACAGGTATACCTTCGATTTGATGATTTCCATTCCTCTGGGTATATTCCCAGCAGTGGNGGGAACAGGTATACCTTCGATTTGATGATTTCCATTCCTCTGGGTATATTCCCAGCAGTGGGATAGCTGGGTCATATGGTAGATCTATCTGCAATTGTTTGAGGAACCTGCATACCATTTTCCATAGAGGCTGCACCATTTTGCAGTCCCACCAACAATGTATGAGAGTTCCTTTTTCTCTGCAACCTCACCAGCATTTATCCTTCAGAGTCTTTTGGATTTTAGTCATCCTAACTGGGCTGAGATGGTATCTCAGTGTAGTTTTGATTTGCATTTCCTGGATGCTGAGTGATGTTGAGCATTATTTCATATGTCTGTTGGCCATTTGTATATCTTCCTTAGAGAAATGCCTACTTACCTATTTTGCCCATTTTTAAATTGGGTTGGTTGTTTTTTTCTTGTAAAGTTTTTTGAGTTCCTTGTATATTCTGG
>NW_007726715.1:0-31438 GCF_000696425.1 Galeopterus variegatus
TGGGCCACAATAATCAACCTCATTGTATATCGACAAAATAAAATTAAGAAGAAAAAAAAAAAAAAGAGAGAGACAAAGGAATTATAAGTAAGGAAAGGGGGGAGGCTAGCATGAACCCTGTGGTGTTGGGTTGGAATCAGAGGGTCTCAATATGAATTCATGGGTTTCATTGTATGCATATGAATAGATAGATATAAAAATAGACCAATATATGTACATTTGTCAATACATACATATATTTCCTAGTTCTGTCTGCTGAGAGGGACTAGAAGCAATGAAACCCCAGTACAAAGGAGCACACTTAACACCCAGAAGTTGGTCTCTATATGCCATCCCCAATACAAGGAACCAGGGCCCCTGGGAGAAATGGCTGATTCCAAGGCTGAGCAGGGGAAGTACAAGATAAGCCCAGAGTACCTTAAGGTTCCACAAAGTAAGGAAGTGCTCAAAAAAATGTTGGAGTCATGTCAAATGGACACAGGCCCAATCCAATGAGGCTCCCAGTGGCCAAATATGGGGCAGTCTGAGCAAGAAAATAAATATTGATGGATTATAACCCACAGAACAAAATGAATATCCAAGAGTGCATAGTGATATAAATAATTGAATAACAAATGTGGGAGGAGAGGAAGTAAGTTCTTAAAGTGGGGTTTCATCTAATAAACAGAAAAAATAATAGGTAAATCACCATTTGGCAAACATCATAGTAATAACTATTTCTGAAAAAAAACATTAACGGATGCTAAAATTATTAGGCAAAAAGTATGATGAGAAACAGGATATTTACATAGTCTCAAAGTATCTCCCCACAAGAAAAACCGTAATTTTACAGTGGGGATATCTGGCAAATACCACCTTAACCACGTGATAGAAATTACCACCACCAATAAGGACACAAATTTCTAATATGTGCCTCCAGATATGATATATAAGAACCTAACATCATTCTGTTGTATTCTTACCAAAACTGCGTAGGCTATATTTAATCACAAAGAAACATCAGAAAAATCCAAATTCAGGGACAGCTTACTAAAGTTTCAAGGTACAAGGGCCGGCCCATGGTTCACTTGGGAGAGTGTGGTGCTGATAACACCAAGGCCACGGGTTCGGATCCCTAGATAGGGATGGCCGGTTGCTCACTGGGTGAGCGTGGTGCTGACAACACCAAGTCAAGGGTTGAGATCCCCTTACCGGTCATCTTTAGTAAAAAAAATAAATAAATAAAGTGTCAAGGTAAAGAAAGACAAAGCTAGATTTAGAAAATATTCCAGATTAAAGGAGACTTTGCTAACCTAAGATATTAACATTTGAGGAATATGGGTGAAGGGTATATGGGAATTCTTTGTACTGTTTTTGCAAATGAGTCAATTTATTTTAAAATTTAAAAAATTAAAATTTGATGTGCATGTGTGCAAGTGTCTTTATATGCATAGAAAAAAGTCTTAAAAGGTAGAGTAAAAACCAAAATATTTAAAATAATTATCTTTGACTATCTCTTATTTGTTATTTTCTGGTTTTTCTTCAATGAAATGATAATTGTACGTTATATAAAATGTTAACATTGGAGAGTCTGGGAGAAGGGTATATAGCCATTCTCTGTACTATTTTTGCAACTTTTTTAAAGTCTGAAATTATTTTAAAACTAAAAGTTAACAAAGGAACAAACAAATAGGGTGGGTTATATTATAAGAATGTTACTAGCATCATAATGTCTATAGCTTTGGTCTGGTTCACAGACAAGTGGCCTCCAGTGAGCATGGCAGACCCTGATAATCGAGCAGAGCTATAGCTTTAGAGTCATTCTCAACACAGCTTGCCGAACCAAATGACTGTTGTGGTTACTACAGAGGAAGCCTTTCTGCCATTCCTAGCATGGGAGGAGGAAAGGAGAAAGCCACGTGAAGACTATTAAATACCCCAAGGAAAGTCCCTGAACGCCATTCCAAGGAGTTTAGACTTAATCCTATGGGATAAGCAGAATAAGAGTTTTAAAAGCAGGAGAGTGATATATAACAACAATAACTAACATTTATCAATCACTGACCATGTGCCGGTTACATCTTTTAGCTCAATTAACTTTCACAACAATTCCATTGAATGGATATAATTATTATTATCCCCATTTTGCTGAAAAGGAAGCTGATGCAAAGTTTGTTCAAGTCAAACAGCTATTAAGTGGCAAGACAGAGCTTTGAACCCAGGCACTTGAACTCTAGAGCGAGTGCTCGGAATTCCTGTGCTTCATTGTAGATCTAAGGTTTGGACAAAATCTATTAGTACGCCATGGAGGAGAACCAGGGTGGAGGAGAATGGAGGCCTGGAGGCCAATCGGAAGGCCCACAGTATTTCAGGTGAAACATGATAAGGAAATACGTCATTTACCCATAATGTAATTTCAGCTTTGCAGGAGTCTGCCACATTAATGCAAATAATCCCTTTAAAAATAGATCCTTTTTAAAAGAATTTAATGACATGGTAAGAAATTTGGAGTAAAAAGTGCTGTAAACGTGCTCATGGAGCTTATAGTTCTAAATATCACTTTCCACAGTGAGGTAACTGGCAATCTTAGTGAATTTCAGGGACCTGAAGAAGCAGGAAAATGATTTCCTGTTGTTGCCTATGAAAAAGTAAGCACAATATATGTGAACAAAAAAACTGAAGAGAGAAATGCTTTTGTATAATGAGAATACAGATTTCAGTTTTCACTTTATGGCCACACTAGTAATATGCAAGAAGAGAAATTGCATATAATAGGTACTTAATAAACAGTTATGGCACCAAACTGAATAAGTCAAGTTTACTATCCAAATTGTGCCCTAAAAGTCAAGATGATGGGGCTGGCCCCGTGGCGCACTTGGGAGAGTGCGGCGCTTGGGAGCGCAGCGACGCTCCCGCCGCGGGTTCCGATCCTATATAGGGATGGCCGGTGCGCTCACTGGCTGAGTGCGGTGCGGGCGACACCAAGCCAGTGAAGCTTACCATCCATCTATTAAATGCTGGTAGTATGAGGCTTCAGGTCAAGATGGTAGAATAGACCATCTAGTCACCTCCTCCCACAAATCAACCAATTTACGACTATTAAAAAGCAATGACAGCCAAGCTGGGGATGCTAGAACTCAGGGGAAGAGGAGGAGAGACCTACGGAGTGCATGAAGGCAGGAGAAGCCATGAGAGAAAGAAAGGACTGCTCCTACCATTTCAAATCCCAGCTGCTCCAAGGCTGGAGCTGATAAGTGCACAAAGCAAGAGCTGGCAAAAGCTGCAGCTGTGCCCTTCCTATGAAATTGCTTGGAGGAGGCAGGGGAGAAGAGGGCCTTGGTGGCCCTCAGGCCAGCAAGACCACTAACAGGGTTCCCATGGACCCACATAGGAGCAAGGAACCATAACAATCAAAAAAAGTGTGAAGCTTACCATCCATCTATTAAATGCTGGTAGTATGAGGCTTCAGGTCAATATGGTAGAATAGACCATCTAGTCACCTCCTCCCACAAATCAACCAATTTACGACTATTAAAAAGCAATGACAGCCAAGCTGGGGATGCTAGAGCTCAGGGGAAGAGGAGGAGAGACCTACGGAGTGCATGAAGGCAGGAGAAGCCATGAGAGAAAGAAAGGACTGCTCCTACCATTTCAAATCCCAGCTGCTCCAAGGCTGGAGCTGATAAGTGCACAAAGCAAGAGCTGGCAAAAGCTGCAGCTGTGCCCTTCCTATGAAATTGCTTGGAGGAGGCAGGGGAGAAGAGGGCCTTGGTGGCCCTCAGGCCAGCAAGACCACTAACAGGGTTCCCATGGACCCACATAGGAGCAAGGAACCATAACAATCAAAAAAAGGAGCCACTCAAAGGCCGGTTTGTCACTGCAAGGGACCAGTACATGGCCCGCCCCATGGGAAGTGTTTGGAGTATGGGCAGTAGGGGAGATGGGCCCACTGGAGGAACACTGGGGCACAGCAAGGACAGCTGATCTCCCCCGAATCGGCACAGGCCCACTCAGTGGAAACTGATCAGGAATACAGAACTGCAGGGGGTGCAGTTTGCTGAAAAGACTCAGGCCCAGACCAGAGTTTCCACACAACCCAGGTGTACTGGACCTCACAAGACCTGGAAGTACCTACAAAGTAAACCATTAAAACCTGAGCTGCACAAAAATCCTTCCCCAGGGAATCAGCAGCAAAGCAGCAATTTAGCTCAACCACAGGGCTCAAGCGCTGGTCCCCACAGGATGTTACCCCATTTTAGAAGTGAGCAAAGGACAATAAATTAGCTCCAGTGCAGAGTTTAAGTGGTGGGAACAGCAAATAATCCAAAAGAGAACTGAAAGAAAAAACAAAATCCCCACAGACCAGAGACAAAGTTTGATATTAACTAGTAAAGGTCTCACTTCAACAAAGAACACCTATAAAACCTAGAAGGACTGGAAGCCTCCTGGGCCCAAAAGCCAGGGAGTGGGGAGGGCCAGGGGCCTCAGCTATGCCCCCCAATGCCCACAACCAGTCCAGCGATGACCACTGTGCAGCTGCAGTAAGTGCCCTGGGCACCCAAGCCAGGAGGGTGGGAGACCAAGTGCCTCAGTCACACACCACTGACACCCGCACCCAGCCCAGTGAGGACCACCAAGCTGCCTCAGGAAACACCCTAGGCTCTCGAGCCAGTGCTGTTGGGGGCCTAGGACTTCGGCCACACCCTCCTGATATCTACATTCAGCCCAGAAATTACCAAGCCACCAGTGGAAGCCCCCTATTCTCCCCTGCAGGAATGAGGGGGATGCTATAGGCCTCAACCACAGCCCCTCTCCTTCTTCCTTCTCCCATCCTATTTTCTTCCCCCTTCCCCTCCTCCCCTCCCACCCAACTGCTCCACAACAACATCTTAGAATGTAAAAACAGATGGAGCCGGGGCCAATCCCTCCTCCCACAACCAGGCAAGGAGCATGCCAAAAACACCACTTCCATGTGGGTGGCCCACAACAGCCACCACAATAGTCATGGTGCCACGAAAGTGGCTAGAGGCTTCAACCACCATGCAGATGGCCCACCAGCCACTCAAGTGCATCAACACAAGGAGAGTCACCAGCAGAGACCAAAGAAAAGAAGAGGATGTCTCTCTCCACAAAGCCCATTCCAGAGTGACAGAAGCATCTACTCTACGATAAAACTGGTGGACCTGAACATACCTCCCTCAGCACTGGACAGATCATCTAGGCAACAAATCAACAGGGTAACCGTTACTCTTTCAGAAGGAGAGAAGAAATCTAGAGTTATCAGAGGGGGGAGGGGAGATGGAGAGGTGGATGGGGAGAGATTGGATATGGGGCATAAAGAACAAGTACGATTTATAAAAAAAAAATTATACAATACATAAAGACAAAAAAATGTTGGTAGTATAACAAAGTGTTCTTAAGTGGGGCTCCACTATGAAGGAATTTGTAATATTTGTTGGGATAAAATTTACATTTGAACTACTATGAATAAAGGACTTCCCAACCAAAGTTGAAAAATAAAATTAGAAGAAGGAAACTAATTTTAAGAAACAAATCATTTATATGACTTTAGCATATTATTTGAATTCAAATATACTATTTTAAAAGAAAATTTTTTGGCAGCTGGCCAGTATAGGGAAAAGAGAATATACTATAAACAACCATAATTTATTCTTGAAAACAAGTGCCCAAAATTTCTACTTGAATATGCTTTGTTAGAAATTACTGATCGTGGGCTGGCCCAGTGGTGCACTAGAGAGTGCGCCACTTGGGACTGCGGCGGCGCCCCCACCGAGGGTTCGGATCCCATGTGGAGACCGGTTCCCGCTCACTGGCTGAGCGCGGTGCGGGCGCAACACCGCGGGTTGCGATCCCGTTGCCGGTCAGTAAAAAAAAGACAAAAAGGAAAAAAAAAAAAAAGAAATTACTGATGGAGGGCCAGCCCGTGGCTCACTCAGGAGAGTGTGGTGCTGGTAACACCAAGGCCACGGGTTCGGATTCCTATATAGGGATGGCCAGTTGGCTCACCTGGGAGAGCGTGGTGCTGACAACACCAAGTCAAGGGTTAAGATCCCCTTACCAGTCATCTTTTAAAAAAGAAAGAAATTACTGATAGAGCAATTTAACTCTTTTGTATTGATATTCTATAAGCCAGACTTTTCTTCATTTGAGACTAGCTTCATCCCTCCCCTATCAAAAAGTGAGAAAATTAATTTTCAAGATATTAGAAGTGGGCTGGAGAAGGGAGATTGCAAAGGGAAACAGATGATGAGAATTCTTGACTGAGACATGAACATGTCTCAACATTTTTCTTTTACCTTCCTCAGATATGAAGACCCTGGCATTTCCTCTGTCTCGCTGATGCTGCTCTTTTCATTATAGGGCTGCCACAGTTTTCCAATGCAGAGATGTTTGTGACAGTCTCATTAGCATAAAGACTTCTGGGTGCTGATTTTCTTGAGATAGACTCCAAGGCCTGGCTGGTTTCATTTTTAGCAGCCTCTGAATTTGACAGTGTCGGATCTGACCTGAGGTATTAACAAGGATAAATGAATAGACTGTTTACTTTGAAATATATTTTTTATATAACTAATGATGCAATGTGGGATGACAATGATAGTACTGGTGTAGGGAATGTATGAAAATAACATAGAACTAATTGTTGAAAGTTAGGATTTATGTACATGATCATTTCGAAATTTTTCTGACAGATTCAAATCTTTTAGTAAAACAAGCTAGTGTGCATGAGACATCTTGTGATATGGTAAAAAGGCCAAGTTAGAAAAAAAGTTAAGTAAATTATTATATATCTGTATGATAGAATTTTATGCAGTCATTAAAAATCATGTTTTCAAGTCATAATCAGTGATATTAGAACATGACCACAATACATTTTATGGGAAAAAAAAGGATACAAAGCTACATACACTATATGATCCCAATCTTGTTTTAAAATACAAGTATATGCAAAATTAAAAGTCTGAAAGAAAATACAGTGAGCCAAAGTATTAAAGCAGCTATCTTTGGGTGGTGCAATTATGGGTGAATTTTATTTTCTTCTCTGTACTTTTCTGTATTTTCCAAATTTCCCACAGTAACTTTGTGTTAACAAAGCATTCCTCCCCCCAAAAAACTTACTAAGAAAAAAAAGAAAAGAAGAAAGAAGGAAAAACAATGGCTGTCCCTCTATCTGAGAAAAGAGTTCTAGGTAGTGAATACTGACTTTTCTTTGAAACTTAACATATCACTCCTACAAAAACAATGACTGAAAATTTAAAATGAGTTTTAATTTTCATTATAGTGCTATTATACAAAGATAAACATTATTATACAAAGATAAACAGTCAGAAGAAAAAGCAAATATTTCATGCAAGATTGGAGATGTTGGCTGATCCAATGGTGGGGGGTTATCAGAACCTACTAGCATTAATGTCATTAAAGCTGGTATACAACCACCCACTGCTAAATTTGACTGACTTAAAAAAAATTAGGCATGTTTCTGTTACAGTTAGGTCTGACTTTAGCTCTTCTGGATTTAGTCAAAATTTCTGATCTTCTAATGTTTCACTCCTCAATTGTTTCCTAAGTGAATGCCACTGAATTATTTCAGAATAAGACTGCAATGGCTTTTCCCAACCAATAGAGAAGTTAAAGTATGACCTTACCTTTTTCGTTTCTGTGAACGACACAGTGATTGTGGAGAAGATGCCCTACTTGGCTCATCAGCTAATGTAGCCAAAATAAAGTTAGCTTCCAATAACATATCATCAATACTTAAAGCCATAGGTCTAAAAAGGCAAAGTCAGAGCAAAAATGACACTCATTTTCTGATGAACATTAGGAACACATTAGAAAATGATACTTAATTCTGCAGTAAAAAGAAACAGTAGAAATAGATGTCCTTTTTGTGTTTTCATAAATTAACATAGTCCAAAAAGGTGAAAGGGCCCTTAGAAATCATCAGGTCCAATTTCATCAAATACATCTTAACTCAATCTCATTTCAAATTTTAGTTCTGAAATATATAAAGTATCAGTTTCATAGATATTTAACCTGCTTAAGCCATGTATAATTTTTTAATTAGGCAATTTATTCAGCACCATGTCAAATTTATAAATGTTTCACTTTGCAGAAGAATATATCCTTCTCAATCAAGTGACCAGTTAAAAAATGCCATTTATGAGCCTAGAAGTCATTATGTTAAGTGAAATAAGTCAGGCACAGAAAGATAAATACCACATGTTCTCACTCATATGTGGAAACTAAAAAAGTTGAGCTCATAGAAGTAGAGAGTAGAATTGTGGTTACAGGAAGCTGGGAAAGATAGGGAGGATGGGAGGAATAGGGATGTTGGTTAATGAATACCAACCAACATAGTATACTATAGTAGTGGTAGGTGTCTAGAATGAATAATTTATTGTATAATTTCAAATGGCTAGAAGAGAGGAGTTCAAATTTTCTCAACACAATGAAATGATAAACATTTGTGATGATGGATATACCAATTACCCTGACTTGAATATCACACACTGTATACATGTATCAAAATATCACTCTGTAGGGCCAGCCCGGTGGCGCACTCGGTAGAGTGTGGCGCTTGGGAGTGTGGCGGCGCTCCCGCCGAGGGTTCAGATCCCATATAGAGACCGGTCTGCTCACTGGTTGAGCGCGGTGCGGGCGCGACACCGAGGGTTGCGATCCCGTTGCCGGTCACGGTACGGGCGTGACACCAAGGGTTGCGATCCCATTACCGGTCACGAAAAAAGACAAAAAAAGGGGAAAAAAAATATATATATATATATATATCACTCTGTAGCTCATAAATATGTACAATAAAAAAAAATAAAATGAGGACAATTAAAAAAACCCATGTTATAACATCTTTCAAAATTTTATGAATTCCTGTGGTGTTAATTAATTTCAAAGTGATCCAAAGGGTTTTATTATCAATATACAACAGAAGAAAAGAAACAAACTCAGGAAAGTTCCCAAGGACTTACTTCCCAGGAAAATCGAAATAAATGGATATAGGAGTATGTGTAGCTTCTGAAAATGACAGCATTCCCTGAAAGAAGAAAAAAACTTGAAATCTTTGTCAAAAAACTACCAGTGAAAATTTGAATTTTAATTTGACACAAATATCTGTTTACCTTCAATTCTTTGAAGCAAAATGTTATTTCAGTGTCCACTCCAATTTGAAAGAAGTCAAACTCATCTGGGCCAAAACACATCTCACTATGCACAGAATTGGTCAAATCTGCTTAATATTATACGAAAATAAAGAATAAAATTAGGGCCGGCCCTGTGGCGCACTCGGGAGAGTGCAGCTCTGGGAGCGCAGCAACGCTCCCGCCACGGGTTCGGATCCTATATAGGGATGGCCGGTGCGCTCACTGGCTGAGCACAGTGTGGGCGACACCAAGCCAAGGGTTGCGATCCCCTTACCAATCATGAAAAAGACAAAAAAAAAAACAAAAAGAATAAAATTAAAAGAAGAGAAGGAATAAAATTAGTCTCAGAGGTATTTGTTAAATTTTAATACAAAAAATATAACCATAAATGGTAGATTTTAAAAAGCCACAAATTCTTTGGCATTCCTTCATTGAGAGGTGGGGTCTATGTCTTTGTCCCCTTCCCTTGAATCTGGGTGGGCTCTGTGACTGCTCCGACCAACAGGATACAGCAGAGTGACCTAGAACCAGTTTCTGGGCCCAGGCCTTAAGAGACTGGCAGCCTTTGTTTCCTGTCTCCTGCAACACTTGCCATATGTCGTCCAAGTGACATGGAGAGGCCACATGTGTGTAGGCACTCTGGTTGACAGTGAGCCCCCAGCATCAGTTATGAGCCATGTGAGTGCTCACATAATTCCAGCCCCGGCCACCATCTAACTACAGCTGCGTGACAGACCCCAAGTAAGAACTGCCCAGCTAAGCCCTGTCAATCCACAGAACGATGAGAGACACTAATAAGTTACTGTTTTAAGCCACTACATTTTGGAGTAGCTTGTTGCAAGCAATAAATAACCAGAATATTATAAAAGCTAATTCATTCTAAAGGGAACTACTATGTATGAATATAGTTTACATATAATAAAGTTATTATATTTAATTCATTATATCCCACTGTTTCGAAAAATATTAACAAAAAGTGGGATTAGCAGGTAAAATAGATTCATCATACTCAATTGTAAAACATGGCTTAAAAAAGTGATTTTAATTTTTTTGTTTTGGTGGCTGGTCAGTATGGGAATCCAAACCCTTGACCTTTGTGTTACCAGCACCATGCTCTAACCAAGTGAATGAACTGGACAGCACACTAAAAAAATTTTAATTAGTATATAATTCACATATCATAACTCACCATTTTAAAGTGTCCAATTCAAAAAGAAACATAAATAAATAAATAGAAAGGAAAAAAATAAAGTGCACAATTCAGTGGTCTTTAGTATATTCACAAGGTGGTTCAACCATCATTCACTATCTAATTCTAGAACATATTCATCACCTTAAAAAAAAAAAAAACCCACACCTATTAGTAGTCACTCCCCATTCCTCTCTCCTCCCAGTCCCTGGAAACCACTAATCTACTTTCTGTCTCTATGGATTTACCTATTCTGTACATTTCATATAAATGGAATCATGCAATATGTGAACTTCTGTGTCCGGCTTCTTTCACTTATCATAAAGTTTTCAAGGTTCATCCATATTGCAGCATGTATCAGTACCACATTCCTTTTTATTATTATTATCATTTTTTCTTAGCTGGCCAGTACAGGGATCAAATCCTGGACCTTGGTGTTATAAGCACTACCTTAAACAACTGAGTTAACCAGCCACCCCTTTTTATGGCTGAATAATATTTAATTGTATGATAGATCACATTTTATTTATCCATTCATGAGTTGATGACATTTGGCTTTCCACTCTATCACTATTATGAATAATGCTGCTATAATATTCATTTGGACCATGAAGTAGAAGCTACTTCTTAAAGATGGCAGAGGAACAAGACAGAAAAACCCTGGTGGTTTGATGACCATGGAATAACTATATCAACCACTATTATTTTAGTTAGTGTTTTCTGTCATTCATAGTTGAAGATAACCCTAAATAAAACACTCTACAATTTTTATTTATTTATTTATTTATTTTAAAGATGACCAGTAAGGGGATCTAAATCCTTGACTCGGTGTTGTCAGCACCATGCTCTCCCAAGTGAGCTAACTGGCCCTCCCTGTCTAGGGATCTGAACCCATGGCCTTGGCGTTATCAGCACCACACTCTCCCAAGTGAGCCATGGGCCGGCCCTACACTCTACAAATTTTTAATGTAGATTTTTGCACATCATGTTTCCTTAAACAGAGGAAAGTTTCATATCTTATATGTCTTCTATTCAAAAAGAGATTATTGAACTTGGATTTTTTTCAACAACTACTGTTAGAGCAAACCCTGATGTTTGGAACTTTACATGTATATTCCAAGATAATCAAATACAAGTATTATGCCCTTTTCACATATTCTTTTATGATGTAAAAATGAATGATGCACCAAAAGCATAAGTGACAAAAGAAAAACAGATAAGTTAAACTCCACCCAAATTAAAAACTTTTGTGCTTCAAAGGATGTCCTCAAGAAAGTAAACAGAAAACCTACAGAATGGGAGAAAATATTTGCAAATTGTACATCTAATAAGACACTAGTACATAGAACAATCACCACCATAGAACAATCATAGAAAATAGATACCCCAAGTGAAAAATGGGCAGGTAATTTGAAAAGAAATTTCTCCAAAGAAGACATGCAAATAACCAATAAGCACATAAAAAATGCTCAACAGTGTTAGTCATTAGAGAAATGCAAATCAAACCCAGAATGAGACACTATTCCACTCCACTAGGATGACTATAATCCAAAAGACAGACAATAGCAATCAGAAACCTTATACACTGCTGATGGGAATGTAAAATGGTGCAGTTGTCTTGGAAAACAGTCTAGCAATTTTCCAAAATGTCAAACATAGAATTACCACATAATTCAGCAATTTCACTCCCAGGTATGTACCCAAGAAAAATGAAATAATACATCCACACAAAAACTTGTACATGAATGTTCATAGCAGCATTATTCATAACAGCCAAAAAAATAAAACAAATGCCCATCGTATGAGAAATGGATAAATAAAATGTGGCATATCCAAACAAAAGAACTTTATTCAGCAGTAAAAAGAAATGAAGTACTGATACATACTACAGCATGGAACAACCTTGAAAACATTACGGTAAATAAAGAAGGCTACGTGGCATATGATTCCATATATATGAAATGTCCTAGGAACAGGCAATCCATACAGACAAAAAGCAGATTAGTGGTTACCAGGGACTGGGGTTTGGGCTTAGTAGGAAATGGGGTTTCTTTGGGGCAGTGATTATATGTTCTAAAATGTTTTTGTTCTAAAATTATTTTTTGTGTGTTCTAAAATTAATCGTAATGGAGGTTGCACACGTCTGTGAATATACTAAAAATCATTGAATTGGATATTTTAAATGGATCACTTGTATGGTATGTGAGTTATATCTCAAAAAAGCGTTTTTTAAACACCCACTAGGATGGCTATAATCCAAAAGACAAAACTCCATCCAAGATTTGTCTTTATTCCTCATAGAATTTAGAGAAAAAAAGAATTATTTTGTCTCCCAAACCCCATCCCATTTCCTCCTATCCTCCTCCCACAATATACGTATACTATTTTTAAATATCTTTGTTCAAAAGAAAAATTCAATATGATATTTATACATTCCTCTTGAGCTTCCCAACAATTTAGGGCCTGATACAAGTCCACTTCACACAAATAAAGTCATTTATGTTAAATGCCAGAGTTTTTATCTAAGTTGATCTGGGATGAATAAAATTTCCAATGAGAAAAATATAAAGATACAATTTTCACTCACATATATTCTTTGTTTTCTTTTTCAATCATATCTTTAATAACTTAAATATTATTCAGAACCTTGTAACACAAGGATCTTGAAAGATAATTATATCTACAGGTAGGGATTATTTTGGAAATCAAACTTAATTTTCAAAACCTTCAGGTAAGCAAATTTTTATTTTAAAAGTCCTGTTCTGGGCCAAGCCCGTGGCGCACTCGGGAGAGTGCGGCGCTGGGAGCGAAGCGACGCTCCTGCCGTGGGTTTGGATCCTATATAGGAATGGCCAGGTGTGCTCACTGGCTGAGCGCAGTGTGGGCGACACCACACCAAGGGTTGTGATCCCCTTATCAATCAAGCGAAGCGACGCTCCTGCCGTGGGTTTGGATCCTATATAGGAATGGCCAGGTGCGCTCACTGGCTGAGCGCAGTGTGGGCGACACCACACCAAGGGTTGTGATCCCCTTATCAATCACGAAAAAGGCAAAAAAAATAAATAAATAAAAAATAATAAAAGTCCTGTTCTCGTATCTGTGTCTGACAGTTCTGGCCATTAATGAATCATCAATATTTCCTTACAGCTATGGACGGATTTACATTAAATTTACTGTTTATTCTAAGGTATTTAATCTTCTTTGTTGTTTTTGTAAATGGGTCTTTTTCTACCATTATGTCCTCTAACTGAATATAATTTGTGTATATAAAAACTATTCAATTTTTTCATGCTTATGGTTTTTGTTTATTTGTTTTTTTGGCGGCTGGCCGATATGGGGATCTGAACTCATAACCTTCGTGTTAAAAGGCTGTGCTCTAACCAAATGAGCTAACCCACCCACCCATCATGCTTATGTTATATCCTGCTACCTTACTGAATTATTTTATTGTTTCAGTTAGTTTTTTTTTTTTAAAAAGATGACCGGTAAGGGTTCCTGCTCACTGGCTGAGCGAGGCGCGGGAGCAACACCGAGGGCTGCGATCCCGTTGCCGGTCCCGGTCCGGTACGGGGGTGACACTGAGGGTTGCGATCCATTGCCAGACACGGAAAAAGACAAAAAAAAAAAAAGAAAGAAAGAAAAAAGATGACCGGTAAGGGGATCTTAACCCTTGACTTGGTGTTGTCAGCACCATGCTCACCCAGTGAGCGAACCGGCCATCCCTATATGGGATCCGAACCCGGGGCCTTGGTGTTATCAGCACCGCACTCTCCCGAGTGAGCCATGGGCCGGCCCAGTTTTGTCATTGATTCTCTAGCGTTTTCCAGGTGTACTGCCATGTCATTTGCAAAGAGATAGTGGCACTTTTTCTTTAATGCCTCTAATTGACTTCTCTTATCTAATTGTATTGACTAATAACTCTAGTACAGTGTTAAATAGTAGTAGAGATAACAGGTTTCTGATCTTAGTGGAAATGACAATAGTGTTTATCTATGAAGATGCTGGCTTTAGGTATATGTAAAATACATATAATTCATCATGTTAAGAAAGTACCCATCAATTCCTATATTCTTCAGTGTTTTATATCAAGAATGAGTGTTACACTTTTTCTAAGACTTTTTCAGCATCTATGGAGATAATCATATAAATTTTTTCCTTAGATCTATTAATATAGTGTTTTATATTAATGGGTTTTCTTTTTTTTTTTTTCCTTTTTGTCTTTTTTCATGTCCGGCAATGGATCGCAACCCTCAGTGTCGCTCCCGGACCGGGACCGGCAACGGGATCGCAACCCTCGGTGCTGCAACCGCACCTCGCTCAGCCAGTGAGCGGGAACCGGTCTGTATGTGGGATCTGAACCCTCGGCGGGAGTGCCGCTGCACTCCCAAGCGGCACACTGTAGCAGTGCGCCACTGGGCCGGCCCTAATGGGTTTTCTAATACTGAACAAATTCTGCATTTCTGGAATAAATCCTAGTTGGTCCTGGCTTATAATTTTCTTAATGAAGTGTTGAATTTTACTTCCTAATATTTAATTCAACTTTTATGTGCACATTTTTAAATGAAAATATGACCATACTGTACATACCATTTTATAATCTACTCAGTAATATATCCTAACTATTTTCTAAGTCAGTAAGTATGCTTTTATAATTATTTGTGTATATATGCTGGTGTTTTGTTTTCCACTACAATAATTGCTTCAATAAACATCTCTGATATACACCCTCAGAGAGAGAGGAATGTTTTTATACATACACACACATAACATTACTTTTAATAGTTTCATAGTATTTCATACTTGCACTCAACCAATTTCCAGTTGTTAAATCTGAAGTACAGAAGAAGACATACCAAACTCTTAAAGTGCTTATCTCTGAATAGTGGGATTTCAAGTAACTTTTTATTTGTGCTTTTTTTTGTATTTTTAATTTTATTAAATGAACATGAATTGCATAAGTAGTAAGGACGAGGTTTAAATGATATATTTTTTTAAAGGACCCAACAATACCTTAAATGTACATTCATCCCAAACAAGAAGGCTCACATCACTCCCAGTGTGCTAGCGTAGAGGAAGTTCAACAATAAGATTAAATAATGGGTCCCCAGTCAACCATAACTATGAGTACAAGTACTCATCAGAAAGCTATTCATGAAGGACAATTTCTCCTGGTTACTAAATGGTAATCTCTACTGGGAGGTGGCATGATGGAACATAAAACAGACCCTTTCCCTGGCCAAACATATAGTTTCCAGATCATGTACTCCTGAGTGCCAAAATAGAATGCCAAATGGACTTGCAGGAAGCAATGCTAGCACAGTGGTAACAAGCCTACACCTTGGAGACCGACTATCTGCATTCCGATCATAATCTACCACTTATTGTGTGACACCAGGCAGGTCACATAGTTTCGCCGTTTGTAACTTCTTCATATGTAAAATGAGGGTAATAATAGTTCCTTCATCATAAGAAGATGAAATGAATTCACAAATGTAAACTGTTTAGAACAGAACCTGGCACAAAGTAAACACTACAGAAGTCATCTGACACAAGTTAAGCGCTGGTTCTACTGGTTTTGTACTTTTTTTTTACTGGCAGCTGGCCAGTATGGGGATCCAAACCCTTGACCTTGGTATTATTAACACTACGCTCTAACCAACAGGGTTTTTCACTTTAAAATAATACAGTTCCTTCCTTTGTATTCTCTCTTTACTGCAATCACCAAAATCAAATTGTCTGAGGTTAAAGAGTCTCAAACAGCTTTATGTGCCAAAAAAACCCTAGGAAATTTTCTTGATACCAAAACTCCTGATTTAATTGTGCTTTAGTCTCTCCATTACATCTAGGTAACTCTAAGCAGAGCTGACTTAAGGAGTATTCACATTCTCTGGACTATATATTTGCCTCTGGAATATCATTTACATTTCTTTTTTTTTTTTTTTAAAGATGACGGGTAAGGGGATCTCAACCCTTGGCTTGGTGTTGTCAGCACCACGCTCAGCCAGTGAGCAAACCGGCCATCCCTATATGGGATCCGAACCCGCGGCCTTGGTGTTATCAGCACCGCACTCTACCGAGTGAGCCACGGGCCGGCCCTAGCTGCTGCTTTTTTTGAGAGACCACACGCTTGGGCCAGGATTGAGAAGGGCTTAGGACAGAGACCCCTAACAATTAGGGGATTTGTTCTATACTTTCAAAAATATGATGCCTTGAGAGCTCTGCTGGAAAGGATGAAATCTACTTGCACATGCAGAGACATACAGATTGTGTGTCTAAGGCATGATGACTGACAGCTGGGTCTCCTGGTGCAGAAAGGGATAATGGGTTACAAATAACAGGCGCAGAAGGACATTTCAGCCCAGCAGGCAAGTCATGAAGAGCAGCCAGGCAGAGAAGCGGTGCCCCAGAGCTGCCATGGCAACTCCAGAAGCAAAGAACACTCCAGACCCTCAGGACACATCATGTTCGGATGCTGAGTGCCCACAGAGATTTCTGGCATCAGCTGGCTGCAATTGTCTCTCCGAGATATCATAAAACAATTGCAGTAACTATTTCTTTAGATCTCAACACCCTTAATCCTTGGTGGTTAAAAATGAGAAGTCCTAGATTGCACTGTGGTGACCCTATCTGTGTTTTCTGGGTCTATTCAGTGACAGGGGCTCTAACACTCCCAGCAAATCTCTGCTAACTGTATTAGAAGCAGAAAAGATCCTACTCGGCAGGAAAGAGTGCCTAGGCCCTACCACTATTTCATTGACCAATGGGCTATCCATACGTGTAACTTAGCAAATAAACTGCATCATTTCCCAAGAACAAGCCTGCAGGAAGCCTCCATTCACAAACAGTTTGTAAAATTCTGCAACTCAGACCACATTTTTCATGGAAATAAACATGATCAGTGATGGTTATATCCACCAGGTAAGCTACAGCACATTTTTGTGAGAATGTGCCAGGCACAGCAATACAGAGAACTTACGTGTCCCTGGCTCACCTACAGAAGGGGCCAAGGGCAAGGCATTGAAAAGCATCCCCAATCACAGCCCATGCTGAATAAGACGTTCATTAGCTGCTACTAGCAACAGCAGTCCATTCCTAATAATGATGGTGACCCAGATCTCTAGTACCTCTGGCACCTACCAAAACCCAACATAAAGCTCTCTGGGGAAAGATAACAGCATCCTAAGCCTCATGTTTTTCCTACAAACAATTATGATAATGCAACGTCCAGCACATAAAAAATAACCAGGCATACAAGGAGACATGACCACCCAAATGAAAATCAGCAGACACTCTGAGACAACAGGAAACAGACAACGGAGGAGTTATAAAACACAGATGTCAGAACTGCTATGTTCACCATGTTCAAAAAGATAAAGACAAGACTGAGAATTTCATTAGAGACCAACAATAGAAAAGAACACGTCAGGCCAGAAAAATAGCAAAAAAGTTCTAGAATTGAACAACACAATAACCAAAATTAAAAGCTCAACAGATAGGTTTAAGAATAGATTAGATCCAGCTGATAAGAAAGTTAGTAAACTGGAAAAAAGATCACAAAAGAGTATTCAGAATGAAGTATATTCGGGAAAAAAAGGCAGACACAGAACCCATCCTCACAGAGTACAATTCAGCTCTATAATTTATTTATTCCTTGTTACTTGATTGGTTACACTTTTAAACATGTTGAGCCTGTTTCCTGGCCTCTCTATTCTATTCCCCTGGCCTTATCTGGCTATCCTTGGCTACTCCCTTATTTAAACACTCTCTTAATGAAAAAAACTATATGTCTAGTATGCGATAGAAGAGAGAAGGGGGATGGGGGTGAGAAAGAGAAAGAAGGAGATAGCCACAGGGAGAGAGAGAATTATAGAAACACCAAACTGTCAATAGAGGTTACCTCTGCCAAGTAGGATCTGGGGTAGGTAGAGGAGAAAGACCTTCCTTTTTCACCTTTATACTTGTCTATATATTTTGGATGTAACACAAAGAGCATATATTGCTTTTGTAATTTAAAAAACAATAAAGATAAAATATCTTTTGGCTCACAAAACAATGCTTAGCAATAATTAAACATTAATTATTAATGTTTAATGCTACAGCTTAACTGAAAAATTGGGTACACTTT
Source organism: Galeopterus variegatus (assembly GCF_000696425.1). Classification (NCBI taxonomy): domain Eukaryota; kingdom Metazoa; phylum Chordata; class Mammalia; order Dermoptera; family Cynocephalidae; genus Galeopterus; species Galeopterus variegatus. The sequence continues at coordinate 18,464 of NW_007726715.1, forward strand.
CACTGACAAATATGCCTCACTCATTTTCTAGAGGAAAAAAAATGTACCACTTAGGCAAAAAAATCAGTTCATATAACAAATGTTAAAAATTCTTCAAGCCGTGTATTCTAAGACTTATATAGATACCATATAAATGCAAAGTACTATGAGATAATATATTTTTCTCTTTTGATAGAACTTGATGTAGAAAAACATTATGGGATATTTTTAGAACTTTCTTGGCCACTAAATTATTATTGCTCCCATGAGGCAGTTATTATCTACTATTATCTTTGTCAGGATTTCCTCTTGATGCTGTAAGGTAATTTCTCCAAGTTAAGTTTTAGCTATAAAATAAAATATAACTGATTGAAAAGATCTAGGCCATTAATTCTTCACTCTGTAACCATACTATATTCAGAAAAAGAAAAATAAACAACAAAGAACTTATTACCTTGGTTGAATCACTAGTGTATTAGCACACATATTCTTTTCAAAAATAACTTGCAAAGGCTGACTTTCTTGAAAACACACATTGTGAGTTCTTTTAATACCTTAAAAAGAATAAAGCAACTTCTTAAATAATTTTAAGTGTAAAATGAACAGATTTTAAAAGTCTTGAAATAAAAAATGGAAATAAAAAAGAAAAAGACAAAAAAAAAAGTCTTAAATTTCACAGCCAAATTAAAATAATAAACTTAAAGTAACATTTTCCATCTGGCAAGTGCATATTGCTTGGAGAAGCACTATTCCTTAATGAAATGTGTTTATCGCTCCCTAGTGGACACAAACCAATGTCACAACCTCTGAACAATCAGGCAGCAGAGTACCCAAATTCCTTCGAAATACAGGTAGTTTCTTAAATTGTATATCAAATAGTGATTGCTCACTATAGATCATAGCTCTACAATTCTCTTTTAGTATCTTTAATTCAGGACTTATATTTCTGGATAGAACTCTTGGCAGTTAGACCTCAACATCATTTGTGAATTATTTTCCCTTTAGAGGAAAAGGAGGAGGTAGCAATAAGGGGTATGACCCTATGTGCCAGGAACTGTAGCATACATTTTACATACATTCTCTCTGATCTTCACAATCTTCAGAAAAGGAAACTTAGTGAGGTTAAGTGACTTTTCAAGGCTACATTGTTTTAACAAGTACAAGTAGAATTTGAATCTAAGTTTGCATAGAGAATCCATGTAATAAAATCCAGGTGGGCTATAACTTTCTACAGCATAAAAATGTTGCAGTGAAAATCAAAAGGACTCACTTAGAAAAAACATTTCTCAATTTACATGTTGGGGTTTTTTTTACTGAATTAATAACAATAGCAAAAACAAACAAAGAAAATTAAAGAACAAACAAACAAATAACAGAAACATTTATTAATTTAATAAATATTTACTGACCACCTACTACATACTAGGCTTTATTAGCTTTTTTCTTTTCTTTTTTTTTTTTTTTTATAAAAGATGACCGGTAAGGGGATCTTAACCCTTGACTTGGTGCTGTCAGCACCATGCTCACCCAGTGAGCAAACCGGCCATCCCTATATGGGATCCGAACCTGTGGCCTTGGTGTTATCAGCACCGCACTCTCCTGAGTGAGCCACAGGCCGGCCCCTGCTTTATTAGCTTTTGCTGCATAACAAACTACTCTAAAACTTAGTGGCTTAAAATAACAAATATTTGTTATTTCTTATGATTTAGCTGAGTGGTTCTTCTGGCCTAGGCTATGCTTAGTTGAGGCTGAGTCATCTAGGACAGCCTCATTTTCATGTCTGGGGCCTCAGCCAGGACAACCAGATGCCTGAGGTGACTGAGCCCTCTCACCACACAGCTTCTAATCCTCCGAGAGGCTACACCATGCTGTTCCTGTGCAGGCAGAAAGGTTCTTGTGGCAACAGTGGAAGCGGACAAGTCCCTTGAAGCCTAGGCTTATCACTTCTAGTGCATTCTATTGGTATCAAAGCAAGTCTGAGGCCAGCAGAGAGTCAAAGTGGGGAAAGACTCCAGCTTTTGATGGGAGAGGCTACAAATAATTTGTGACCTTTTTTGTAATCTACCACACAGGGACTACTTTAAGAGCCAGGATTAGGGGGGCCGGCCCGGTGGCGCACTGCTACAGTGCGCCGCTTGGGAGCGCGATGGCGCTCCCGCCAAGGGTTCGGATCCCACATACAGACCGGTTCCCGCTCACTGGCTGAGCGAGGGGCGGGCGCAGCATGAGGGTTGCTATCCCGTTGCCGGTCCCTGTCAGGTACGGGCGCGACACTGAGGGTTGCATCCGTTGCCGGACACGAAAAAAAAAAAAGAGCCAGGATTAGGGGCCGGCCGGTGGCACACTGCTACAGTGCGCCGCTTGGGAAGTGCGGCGACGCTCCCGCCAAGGGTTCGGATCCCACATACAGACCAGTTCCCGCTCACTGGCTGAGCGAGGTGCGGGCGCAGCACTGAGGGTTGCGATCCCGTTGCCGGACACAAAAAAAGACAAAAAGGGGAAAAAAAAAAACGAGCCAGGATTAGTGGGAACAAATCAGACAAAAATCTCTGTCCTCACAGAGCATACATTCTAGTGAGGGGAACAGACAATAAGAAAATACATAAGTAAAACAATAGGCAAAGGAGCGGGGTACACACCCTGAGGAGGTAGCACACTAGAGCTTCTCAATCATGGAGGACCTTCTAGGCCATCCTAAGATCTTTGGCTTTTACCTTGGGCAAAACAGGAAGCTATTTAAGAGTTTTGAGCACAGGAGTGACATAATCTGAGCTATTTTAAAAGGATCACTATGGCTGCTGTCTTGAGAAGACACAAAGCTCAAAAGTTGACAGATACTACCTATTTTTAAAACATTTTCAAGTTACTTTTGGAGGGACAGGTAATAGATGCACAGGATACGAAATTCAAAAGATACCAAAGACACTGAAAGGTAAGTCACTCTCCACCCCTTGACTCCTGCCACCCCAGAACCCGCCACAGAAGAAATTACCAGTTTCTTAGGTATTCTTCAGAAATAGCCTATGAGTATTCATTTCTATGTAACAAATATTTGAATCAAATGAATATTGGTACTGCTGAGGATGTACAAGCTGAGAAATGTCTCCTTTCTTTGTCATCCCTGATGCTCCATCTCTTGCTACTTGCCTTCTTCCCCCTTTTCCTTATCAACATAAACTAAACACTTTCAACCTATACCTTGAATCACACTGCTTCTTTATCTTAGAATGCCTTCCCATTTCTACCTGCTGGAAACTTACCCATATGTGACACCACTATGCAGAAAGCCTTTCCTCTTTACCTTTCCCTCTTTGAATCTCTTGCCCAAAGAACACTCATTGTACCCTTCTTAAAGCAAATTGGCTTGAAGTACCTCTTCACTGTGGTTTTTCTAGTTTTTCCAGTTTAATAATAATTTTCCTTGATAGAATGCAAATGAGATAAACATTTAGAAGCCCTGTTTTCAGGGGCCGGCTCGTGGCTCACTCGGGAGAGTGCGGTGTTAATAACACCAAAGCCATGGGTTCGGATCCTATATAGGGATAGCTGGTTAGCCCACTGGCTGAGTGTGGTGCTGACGTGGCTCACTCGGGAGAGTGCGGTGTTAATAACACCAAGGCCATGGGTTCGGATCCTATATAGGGATAGCTGGTTAGCCCACTGGCTGAGTGTGGTGCTGACAACACCAAGCCAAGGGTTAAGATCCCCTTACCGGTCATCTTTAAAAAAAAAAAAAAAAGAAGCCCTGTTTTCTCTGTGGGTCATTTATTAACTTTATCTAGTACTGCATAAATTCCTGGACTGTAATGAGATAAGGGGTTGTCACCAGAATTTATTTCCTTCATCAAGAAAGTCTTAATACTATTAACAAAATAAAAACTAGCTGAACCAAAGAGAGTGCTTAGCAATGTGGTTCACTTAAATTCTGGCATAAGCTCGTTATGATACCATTGACTCACAGACCAGTAACAGTTTGGGGCCCAGCAGCCAATCCAAGGACCACTTTGAGTAGCAGGGCTTTATACCATCTGCACCCAGACATAGGATACCAGATGCTACAGTGGAATTCTGCTTGTCACTTCATAAGCTCAATTTGAAACTTCTCTCAGTGGGTCCAGATAACTCTTTCAAAACCTGAAGCAGTACAAATAAGGAACAACCATTATTTTAGAGGTATTACATTTGTGGAGTTTGTAATTACATTTGTGGAGGCCAGTGATACTTTCAAAAATCTTGTAAGTTATTCAAATGTTTTTTTTGAATTAGTTTGAAGTCATGAGCACACCTGTAGAGAACCTCTTTACAAAAACTTAAGACTTTGAAGGGAGAATCCAGCCCTCTCCACATCATTTCATTAATATACAGGTATGAATAAGAGTTTTATTTTCACTCAACCCAATGCACCTTCTCTTGGAAACCATTCTCTGTTGGAGACCTGGCTCCTTGAGGCAGGACAGAACTTACTAGCAGGTTGCTTGTATATAGCATATTCTTCAAGGACAACCCACTGACTCATTTTTAGCAACTCTGGGGCTAGCGCAAAAGGAAATATGGAGGATTGGTGAGATAATTAATAGGCAGATAAAATACTTCAGATAAGCCTGGCACTTAATGATATAAATGATAGAAATCATCACTTTTTTCTATTAGCAGATGCTAATAATCCAAGTAGTCACTGTTCTGGATACTGTTTACGGTTAGATTCAGAGCAGAGAGGCTCGTCCTTTTCAGTAGCTTGTGTTTTGACAATTGTTTTCTACTAATGAAGAGAGCCAAATTTACTTCACTACCCTTAATTTCTTCCCAAATTCCCCATCTGTATTTCTAACAGCTAACTGGATATCTCTACTCGGGTGACTTTTCTCAACTAAATTTGAGAAATGATTTTCCACCAGATTATTAAGGTAAAATTGCAAGCGTAATTTGCTGAGCACATGTAGTTTAGGAAAGTATACATACTTAAACCAATTACTGCAGCAGAATCTATCCCCTACTTTCCTTCCTTCCTGAGCCACCCCTTCCCTAGTGTGTAGCAGCCATTAGGTCTGGATGGAACTGATTCCACTTCCAGCTACAGGGATGCCATCACTGGCATAAACCAACTGACTTACTCTTAATCCCCCTGCAATAGAATTGGTCCTAAATGATTAGAGAATTACTCTAATCAAACCACTTGAGAGATATTTCAGAAACTGAACAATAGGTTGTTTAAAATCTAGATGGACCACCTGAGCAGGAGCCAAGGTGAGCCGTGTCCCACGTACCACTGGGGGCCCAGCCTGAAGCCTCAGAAAGCCCCACCCACTGCCCAAGCAGAAGCCAAGGTGAGCATCCCATGTGAGTGCCACAAACACTGTTTCTGCACAGGTGGTCCACCACAGCTACCACTACACCTACTACCACCACAGACGCAGCTCACCACTACAGTAGCAGCCAGGGCCACCCTACAGGCAGCCCACCACACAATCGACTGCATCAACACAAGAAAAGTCACCAACAGAGCCTGTAAATAGAGGAGGAAGTCTTTCTCCTCACAGCCCACTCCAGAGTAATAGAAGAAACAGGTGTTCTACCTGATGACTACACATCAACAAAAAGATACTAGAACTACAAATAAACATGAAGATATGACACCATCAAAGGAATACAGTAGTACCAGACCCCACAGAGCAGGAAACCCTTGAAATGTCTGAAAAGGAATTCTGAGTAACAATCCAAAGAAAATTCAGAGATAAGAGAAGACTCAATTAGAGAATACAATGAAACAAGAAAAAATATCCAGTATATGAAGGATGAAATTTACAAAGAGATTAATACCTTTAAAAAGAATGTAGCAGAACTCCTGGAACTGAAGGATTCAATGAAATAAAAAACACAACAGAGAGCTTGAGCAGCAGGCCAGAGCAAGGAGAAGAAAGAATTTAAGATCTCAAAGATGGTCTTTTTGAAATAACCCAAGCAGACAAAAAGAAAGGAAAAAAAGAATTTTAAAAAATGAAGGAAATCATTTTTTTCTAGAGGTAACAGACAACCTCAAGCACACCAACATCCAAATCATGGGCATTCCCAAAGGGGAGGAGAAATGAAAAGACACTGAAAACTTATTCAAGAGAATAACAACAGAAAACTTCCCAGGTATAGGGAGAGACTCAAACCTTCAGATCCAGGAAGACAAAGATCCCCAAACAGATTGAATCCAAAAAGATCCTCTCCAAGATACATTATAGTCAAACTGGCAAAGCTCAAAGACAAAGATAAAATTCTAAAAGCAGCAAGGAAAAAGTGTCAAGTCATCTATAAAGGGAAATCCCATCAGACTAACAGCAGACTTCTCAACTGAAACCCTACAGGCCAGAAGAAAATGAGATGATATACTCAAAATAAAAGAAAAAGATTGCCAGCCAAGAATTCTATACCCAGCAAGGCTATCCTTCAGAAATGAGAGAAATAGTGTATTTCCCAAACAAACAAAAATTGCAGGAATTCACCGCCACACAACCAGCCCTGCAAGAAATTCTCAAGGGAGTTTTGCATCCACAATCCAAAAAATGATAACCACTATCATGGATACACAAGAAAGAGCAAGACCTGCCATTAAAACAAACATGCAAATAAGAAATAGAAAGAAGCTAAATCATGCCACCACAAAAGTCCAGCTAACATTGAAGATGAAAAATAAATAGAGAAGAAAGGAACAAAAGATATTCAAAACATCTAAACAAAAAACAATAAAATGAAAGGAGTAAAACAATACCTGTCAATAATAAACCAAAATGTAAATGTATTAAACTCCCCATTCAAAAGACACAGACTGACTGATTGGATTAAAAAGCTAGACCCATTTATATGCTGTCTTCGAGAGACTCATCTCACCTGTAAAGACACACAGAGACTAAAAGTGAAGGGAGGAAAAAGATATACCATGCAAAAGCAAGCAGGATTAGCTACTCTTAGATAAAATAGACTTTAAACCAAAAGCCATAAAAAGAGACAAAGAAGGCCACTATATAATGATAAAGAGATCTATCCAGCAAGAAGACATAACAATCATAAATATGTATGCACCCAACACTGGAGCACCCAGATACATAAAGCAAATACTCTTAGACCTAAAGAAAGAAATAGACCCAAATATGATAATAGTGGGTGACCTAAACACCCCTCTCACAGCATTGGACAGATCTTCCAGGCAACAACTCAACAAAGAAACACAGGATTTAAACTACACCTTAGACCATCTGGATCTGGCAGATAGCTACAGAACATTTCATCCCACAGTTATAGAATATACATTCTTCTCATCAGCACATGGAACATTCTCCAGGACAGACCACATGTTAGGTCACAAATCAAGTCTCAGCAAATTTTAAAAACTCAAAATCATTCCAAATATTTTTTCAGACCACAATGGATTAAAACTGGAAATCAGTACCAAGCAAAACTCTGGAAACTATATAAATACATGGAAACTAAACAACAGGCTCCTGAATGATGTATGGGTCCAAGAAGAAATTAAACAGGAGATCAAAAAATTTCTTGAAACTAATGAAAATAAAAATTCATCATACCAAAACCTGTGGGATATTGCAAAAGCAGTACTAAGAGGGAAGTTCATTGTAATAAACACTTACATCAAAAGAACAGAAAGACTTCAAATAAGCTACCTAACACTACATGTCAAAGAACTAGAAAAACAACACTCCAATCCTAAAAGTAGTAAATGGAAAGAAATAAATAAGATGAGAGCAGAACTAAACGAAATAGAGACCTAAAAAATGATACAAAACATCAATGAAACAAAAAGTTGTTTTTTGAGAAGATAAATAAAATATCATTAGCTGGGTTAACAAAAAAAAAAGAAGAGAGAAGATCCAAATAACTAAAATCAGAAATGAAAAGAAAGACATTACAAACAATACAACCGAAATACAAAGAATCATTAAAGACTGTTAGAAACAACTGTATGTGAACAAATATGAAAACCTAGAGGAGATGGATAAATTTCTGGACACATTCAAACTACCAAGACTGAACCAAGAAGAAATAGAAAACCTGAACAGACCAATAACAAGCAATGAGATTGAAGCAGTAATCAGCAATCTTCCAACAAAGAAAAGCCCAGGAGTGGATGGCTTTACTGCTGAATTCTATTAAACCTTTAAAGAAGAATTAATACCAATTCTCTTCAAACTATTCCAAAAAATTGAAACAAACTCATTCCCAAACTCATTCTATGAGGCCAGAATTACCCTAATACCAAAACCAGACAAAGATACAACAAAAAAAGAAAATTACAGGCCAATATCCTTGATTAACATAGATGCAAAAATCCTCAACAAAATACTAGCAATCAGAATACAGCAACACATCAAAAAAATTACACACCATGACCAAGCAGGATTCACCCCAGGGATGCAAGGATGGTTCAACATACAGAAGACAATAAATGTTATATACTACATCCACAAAACCAAGGACAAAACCGTATGATTATCTCAATAGATACAGAAAAAGCATTCAACAAAATTCAACATCCCTTCATGGCAAAGACTCTCAGCAAATTAGGTATACAAGGAAATTATCTCAACACAATAAAAGCCATATATGACAAACAAATTGCCAATATCATCCTTAAGAACAGGAACAAGACAAGGATGCCCACTCTTACCACTTATGTTTAACATAGTATTGGAAGTATGAGCCAGAGCAATCAGGCAAGAGAAAGAAATAAAGGGCATCCAGATTGGAAAGGACAAAAACTGTCCCTGTTTGCAGATGACATGATCCTATACATAGAAAAACCTAAAGACTCTACCAAAAAACTCTTAGAGTTGATTAACAATTTTAGTAATGTTGCAGGATACAAAATCAGTACCCCAATAACAAACTTGATTTCTTTTTCCCTCCTTTGAACTTTTGTTCATGTAATAGCAGATTCAGAAAAAGAAATCAAGAAAGTAAACCCATTTACAACAGTCACTAAAAAAATAAAGAGGTGAAAGAGCTCTACAACAAAAACTAAAAAACACTACTGAAAGAAATTAAAAAGGACACAAAAAGTTGGAAAGACATACTATGCTTTTGGATTGGAAGAATTAACATCATGAAAATGTCCATACTACTCAAAGCAGTCTACAGATTCAATGCAATCCCCATCAAAATACCAATGACATTCTTCACAGAAATAGAAAAAACAATCCTAACATTCATATGGAACAACAAAAGACCCCAAATAGCTAAAGAGATCCTTAGCCAAAAAAAAAAAAAATGAAGCCAGAGGCATAACACTACCTGACTTCAAATTATATTACAAAGCTATTGTCACCAAAACAGCATGGTACTGGCATAAAAACAGACACTTGGACCAATGGAACAGAATAGAAAACCTAGAATCAACCCATATACTTAACAGCCAACTGATCTTTTACAAAGGCAACAAGAACATACATTGGGGAAAAGACTGTCTCTTCAATAAAAGATGCTGGAAAAACTGGACATCCATATTCAGTAGAACAAAATTGGACCTGTACCTCTCACCATATACCAAAGTCAACTCAAAATGGATTAAAGACTTAAATTTAAGACCCCAAACCATAAAATTATTAAAAGAAAACATAGGGGAAACACTTCAGGAAGTAGGACTGGACAAAAACTTTATGAATAAGACCCCAAAAGCAAGGGCTGACCTGTGGTTCACTTGGGAGAGTGTGGTGCTGATAACACTAAGGCCACAGGTTCGGATCCCTATATAGGGATGACCAGTTAGCTCACTTGGGAGAGCATGGCGCTGACAACACCAAGTCGAGGGTTAAGATCCCCTTACTGGTCATCTTTAAAAAAAAAAAAAAAAAAAGACCCCAAAAGCACAAGTAGCAAAAGAAAAAATAAGCAAACAGGATTATATTAAACTAAAAAACTTCTGCACAGCAAAGGAAACAATCAACAGAGCAGAAAGAAAACTATGGAGTGGTAGAAAATATTTTCAAACTATACATCTGACGAGGGATTAATACCCAGAATATATAAGGAACTCAAACAACTTCATAATAAAAAACAACAAATAATCCAATTAAAAAATGGGCAAAGGAGATGAACAGACATTTTTCAAAGTAGACATACAGATGGCCAACAGGTACATGAAAAAATGTGCAACATCACTAATCATCATGGAAATGCAAATCAAAAACCACATTGAGATATCATCTCACCCCAGTTAGATTGCCATTATTCAAAAGACTGAGAATAACAAATGCTGGCAAGGACAAGGGAAAAGAAAAACACTTCTAGACTGTTGTGGGACTGTAAATTGGTACAGCCATTACGGAAAACAGTATGGAGGTTTCTCAAACAACTACAGATAGAGCTACCATGGGATCCAGCAATCTCAGTACTGGGTATATAACCAAAGGAATGGAAATCATCATGTTGAAGGGATACCTGCACTCCCATGTTCATTGCAGCTCTCTTTTACAATAGGCAAAATATGGAACCAACTTAAATGTCCATTGACAGACGATGGGATAAGGAAAATGTGGTATATATGCACAATGGAATACTACTCAGTCATAAGAAAGAATGAAATTCTGCCATTCGCAGCAACATGGATGAGCCTGGAGAAAATTATGTTTAGTGAAATAAACCAGACACAAAAAGAGAAATACCTCATGTCCTTATTCATAACTGAGTGCTAAGAAAGAAGGAAAGAAAGAAAGAAAAGGAAAGACAGAAACAGAGAAAAAGAGAGAGCAAGGAACGAAGGAAGGAAGGGACCACAATAATACGTTGAACTTTCAGAAAGAGAGAACAAACCTAAGGATACTAGAGATGGGGGAGGGGAGGGGAGTTGGAGAGTGATTGGTTGGGTAAGGGGAATAAAGAATAATTATAATTTGTAACAATGAATTTGCTAATTAAAAAAGAAAATAAATAAAATCTAGTTGGAGATAAGAGAAGAGGATCATTGTAGTAACAGCTGTCACTGACTAGTGACTACTTTCTATGGGCCAGGCACCAAGCTATATGCTTTACGTATGAGGTCTCACTTCATCCTCACAGCAACCCTGCGACGTGAGGGTAGGCAAGATTATCCCCATTTTACAGAGAAGAAAATGAAGGTTCAGGGAGCTTATTACTGTCACAAAGCTAGTAAGAGGTGGATCAGAATTCACACCCACATCTTTGTGATATCAAGGCTTGCTGTGCATTTAATCACGCTGTTTTCATGATTCTGCTATTACATGAACAAAAGTTCAAAGAAGGGAAAAAATAATGTTAAATCAATGGGATTCTGAAGGGGAAAAAACTAAGGAATATAAATATATGCTGAAATAAAAATGTATTATTAAGATAAATATAAGATAAAACTAAGAAATATAAGATAAATGGGCCGGCCCGTGGCTCACTCGGGAGAGTGTGGTGCTGATAATACCAAGGCCACGGGTTCGGATCCCATATAGGGATGGCCGGTTTGCTCACTGGGTGAGCGTGGTGCTGACAACACCAAGTCAAGGGTTAAGATCCCCTTACCGGTCATCTTTAAAAAAAAAAAAAAAAAAAGAAATATAAGATAAATTATAATAGTAAGATAACTTCCCATAGCAGCATTCCACTCCAAAAAAAATCTGGATCAATACCACAAATAAAATATTTCTGGGCCGGCCCGGTGGCGCACTGCTACAGTGCGCCGCTTGGCGCTCCCGCCGAGGGTTCGGATCCCACATACAGACCGGCCGCTCACTGGCTGAGCGAGGTGCGAGCGCAACACCGAGGGTTGCGATCCCGTTGCCGGTCCCGGTCCGGTACGGGTGCGACACTGAGGGTTGCGATCCGTTGCCGGTCACGAAAAAAAAAAAAGACAAAAAAAAAAAAGGAAAAAAAAATATATATATATTTCTTAAAGAGTAAAAATCTACCAGTTAACTTCAAAGAAAATAGCAGCAATCATATTAAATATAACTAGAACTAACACTTATAGAATGTGCCAAGCATTCTTCCAAATATTTTACAAGAATAACTTCTTGAATCATCGCAAAAACGTCAGGAAGCTGGTACTAACATTCTCATTTCACATATTGGGAAAGTGAGGCACAAAGATGTAAAATAATTTGCCAAAGGTCTCACTAAGGAAGGGGCAGAACCAGATTTCACCCTAGACCTTGTGGCCTCTAGAGTCCATGCTCTGAATCAGTATGCTATACATATTTAAGCAAGTAAAAGTCCTGTGAGTACAACATTTTAATATCTGGCATGCAAGGTTGGGAGTCAGGAAATCTGTTTTACAGCCTGCTGTGGCAGAGAGTAAATGCAGGCTTTGGGGCCTACTCTCGTTGGCCTGGACTCAAATCCAGGCTCTGCAACTTACTAGTTCTGTGACCTTGAGCCAGTGACCACACTTCTTTCAGCCCCAGGTATGATCATATTTACTTTAAAGAGCTTTCAACACAGGCAGACATTATTCTTTTCTGTTCTTACCAAGGAGCATTTGTGGTTAAGTCAACACACACAAAACACTCCTACAGAATATCATCAAACCAGTTATTTTATTTTATTTTTTGGCAGCTGGCCAGTATAGGGATTGACTGGACCTTGGTGTTATCAAGACCATACTCTAACCACCTAAGATAACCGACCAGCCAAGCCAGTTGATTTTAGAACAGCCAATTATGTGAATTAAAATGGACATTTAAGAAAACTGGTTTTTATGCAGCCAAAGTTTGTACCACTAACAAGTCACAAAAGAAAATAAAATTGGTTAGAGCGTGGTGTTGATAACACCAAGGTCAGGGTTCGGATCACCTTAATGGCCAGCTGCAAAAGAAAATATGTATATTATAATAATATCAATCATTTTATAAAATTTCTACAGCATGGGCCGGCCCATGGCTCACTCGGTAGAGTGCGGTGCTGATAACACCAAGGCCGCGGGTTCGGATCCTATATAGGGATGGCCGGTTCGCTCACTGGCTGAGTGTGGTGCTGACAACACCAAGCCAAGGG
>NW_007726715.1:31668-32666 GCF_000696425.1 Galeopterus variegatus
ACAAAATATATTAAGAAAAAACACAATATTTTAAACTAGTTTTAATTATACCTACCATGTTTGCAGAAGAATTGAATAACTATTTTGCATTTATCAGATCTGGTGAATATTTTGCACTTCTCTACATTCCTTTCGAGGGAATTCAGACATCTAAAGATGGGCAGAATTGACTGTAATATAAATACATTATAGAACAGCACATACTTAATATGGTTGTTTGATTAGTTTTTAAAAAATCAGCAAGAGTATGTGTATACATAAATGAATATACTGTCCTGCATGCCATTTAAGCTACCAAGTACAGAACACACGTTATGTCCTAAATAACGAATATTTCTACAGTGCAAGAGAAAACCAGGGCTACTTATATGTACCTTCATTCCCAATTTGCAATTCAAAAAATTCAATGTTGTGTCATTATCATTCATTTTCACTGAGGTTGACCACTGATAATGTTGAAAAAACACAGGAGAGAACAGAACACATCCATACGCTGACCGACAAGAATTCACAGATCTTAGAGCAAGCTGGAAAAATAAGATAACAGCCATTTAGGAGAAAATCAACTTTCTTTAAATGATAGTTTAATTCAAAAAATTCCATTATGTTTAACATCACAGTTAGATATGTTCAAATAAGACTATGGACTGCATTATACAGTGTGTATTGAATGCACACATGTATATATACATTATGTACATATCTATATTGAATGCACATATGTATTAAATCTAAAATCTTGCATGTTGAAATTATAAAACTGTAAATGCCACAGGGGCCTTTAATGTGTTAAGTAGCAGAAGGAAATATAAAAAAGAATAAGTAGATTAGAGCAAATTGCTAATGGCACATCTTGTCTAACGAGAGAAACCATTGCTCAGTTTCAACCAACTACTTCCACTTGAAAATGCAGGCCCACAATTGTCAGGTCTTCTGCATTTTCAAGAGAAGCAAGATATTCAGATTTCTATGTGGACTCTCCCAATTTTGAAATGTTA
>NW_007726715.1:33004-33837 GCF_000696425.1 Galeopterus variegatus
TTCGGATCCCACATGCAGACCGGTTCCCGCTCACTGGCTGAGCGAGGTGCCGGCGCGGCACTGAGGGTTGCGATTCCGTTGCCGGTCCTGGTCCGGTGTGGGCGCGACACTGAGTGTTGCGATCCATTGCCGGACACGAAAAAAGACAAAAAGGAAAAAAAAAAAAGTGTTCTGTCTTAATACATAATCTATTACTTAACTTTCTTACTTACACCTTTTCCTGATGGGTCTAGCCACAGCTCGTCACTAATTCGTGATAGAGCTTGGATTGCTTTCCCAAATACTATAGAGAAAAAGAAAGGTGCTGTTTACATTCTTTCTCTATAACAATTAAAACAAATCATAGGGCTACTTCATCATTCAGAGGGATCAAGATAAATTCATAAAGAGCAGTGTTTTATAGACTAATGCTACATTACTTTAAAATACAGTATAATAATCTTGGCGAAATGTCACATACATATTAAGAGCTCAATAAATTTGCAGAACGAGTGTGAGAAATAATAAAATTCAACAAAATTCCTCCTTTCTGTATGATTACAGTGTTGCATGGAGCTATTATGGTAAGCCAATTTCCATACTAACTTTTATTTTTTTGCAGCTGGCCATTTCAGGGATCTGAACCCTTGACCTTGGTGGTACAACAACATGCTCTAACCAACTGAACTAACTGGCCAGCCCTCCACAGTAATATGTTTTTAAACTTGGTTTAAATAAATGTATTTGCCAAAAAAAAAAAAAAGTTTGAAACAGTGCACGGAGGATGATCTGAAGTGTTTTAAATAACTTCACAGACAGCAGGTCAAAACAAGTCACGAGCGAGAAATTAGGGG
>NW_007726715.1:34551-44104 GCF_000696425.1 Galeopterus variegatus
CTGGTATGACACTGTTAATGTTCTTACGAATTATGATGAATAAGTACAAACTATGGCAAACAGATATAGTGAGATAAAAATTGATGGTCATATCAATCCAATGGAAAAGTATAAAAAAGGAAAAATAATTTGGAACATAAACTCAGATTACAATGCCTAAGAATTACAAGTGTACACTGAAAAAGATAGGATGACAAAAAAAAGAGGGATTTATCGCTTTTTACCACTACATATCCATCACTTTATACTGGAGCTGCCTAATACAACCCTTTCATTAAGCCAAGGAATGTTTATTCAGCACCTACTATGTTCCAAGTACAGTCCAAGGCACTGGGATACAACAGTGAACTGTACAAGTACAGTTCCTGCCCTCACAGCACTTACAGTCTAGGAGGAAAAACAAAACTAAACAATCATTCAAATAATTGCTTATTGACTACACACTGCAAAAGAAAACTTCCTAATACTCTGAGAACATGCAATATGGGGGGGCTTGTGCTTCTCTTTCCTGCTCAAGATTCCTTTCAATGATCATTTTCAGATTATAATTGGTAGGAAACCATTGCTTTTCCTTCTTTCTTTTTTTTAAAAAGATGACTGGTAAGGGGATCTTAACTCTTGACTTGGTGTTGTCAGCACCACGCTTTCCAAGTGAGCTAACCAGCCATCCCTATATAGGGATCCAAACCCATGGCCTTGGTGTTATCAGCACCACGGCTATCCCAAGTGAGCCAGGGGCCGGCCCTGAAACCGTTGCTTTTCTAGAGTAACTTCCGTTTTTAAAGTGCCATTTCCATTATCAGGAACCTACATTCCCATTATCATATACATTTCCATTTCACGCCTACCACAAACCCTATAAGGAAGGAGCTGTTACATTCCCATTTTACAGAAGAAGAAACTGAGCCCCAGTGATTTAGTTTGTCCGAGGTCATATATTCAAAAATGATGGAAATGGTTTATGCTTTTCTCACGGCACTAAAATACTTTGACTGACAAAGCATTATTTTTTCTCTCAACTCCTCCCCACGTCAGTCCTCATCACCCTGAATTTGAGGTGCGATGGTACAACTTCATGTCATGGACTCCACCCATATTAAATATTATGCACAAATAAAAGGAGATGGACTTCATCCTGCCCTCGGAAGCTGACAGGACCCTGGGTGGGTGGAAAATGGCTGTAGCCAGGCCTCGTGTCCTGTGCCCTTGCGCATAAAGACAAAGAAGAATAAGTCCACGTGGAGATGCCCCACGAAGAGGCTTTCCCCCTTCTAAGAAGGAAAGAAAGGCCACTCCACCTTTCACCTGACTGCCGCTCATCCCACACTTCAGCATGGCTCCGGGGCCTAAAAGGTAGGATCGGAACGCGCGCCTCAACTCGATGGCCCCAAGTGCCCGGATGTTGCCGCACTTTTCGAAACTTCGCTATCTCATCCCTCCATGAAGAGCAGCTTCGCTTTACGGCGGGGAAGGGCCCATACGTACCTCCGTATGGCCGTCGCGGTCAACCTCGTTTTTCATTGGTTGTGGGTGAAGGTGGGCGGGTCGCCGAGGAGTCTGAGGAAGAGGGCGGTGGCGGTTGTGGTGACTGAGCGGAGCCGGGTGACAGGATGGTGAGGACGGCAGCTGCGGCGACCGAGGCCTAGCTCTTGGCTGGGATGCTGCGTCGTTGGGAGCTGTGGGGAGTCTCAGGGCAAGGGTTTGGGCGATCCCGTAGGCCTTGGTGGGTGCGGCTCAGGCGTTGGCCTAGGAAAGGCCCAGGAGGAGGGCTAGGGAAGCGAGCGGCCACCTCTGGGTGCGGCCAGCCCTTGCCTCTCACCCCCGCCCCAGGGGCCAGAGGACGTCCGAGGGGGGAAAGGGCCCCTCTCAGCAGTTCGTCCTCTCACAAGACCCGCACGCCCGCAGGGGAAGGCCTTTGGGCCTGTGCCTTGAGTGTCCCTGAGAAAGGGGTACCGTCCCCCTCTGTTTCCAGACGTTTCCCTACTCCTTTCCCGGAGAAAGCACCTCCCGCTGTTTGGGGTGTACTGGTTACCACCCCCATGTAGCGAAAGCTGGTCTCTTGGATGCAAAATAGGAAGTGGCAAGTAGAAGTCCTTACCCATCTCTAAGTTTGCCTCTAAGGAAGGGGAATAAAAACTATCCCCTTCGCCCCGAAATAACGTGCAACTGCCATTGAAATGTAGGAGAGTGGTCTGAGAGGGCAGGATTTGGCGCTTTAAATTGCTGGAACGACTTGTTTTCTCAGGATGCTGCGACCCTAAAGAGTAGGATTCGTTAATGGTCTGTGAAGTCTTTGAATTTGTTTGGAAAATACTGTGAATATGTACCTTTTGGGGGGAAGAGGGCCAGTGTTATGCCAAGAGATTCATCCATCATATTTCCCCAGCCTCCCCCAGCCAGTTTCAGGCCATCAGCCCTTCACTCCCAATAGATTGCTACCGCTAAGACCTTCCTACATAAAATAGGGGAGCTGCTACTACAGAGGGCTCATAGCTGTAATCAGATTTTCAAAGGTCCCTCTAAAAAGTCAACTGTTTCAAAAGGAGCTCTGATTATCTTGGTATTTGTGTTGATGGAAGGAGATTATCTGTAAAGGGACAGAGGGCTCATAGCTGTAATCAGATTTTCAAAGGTCCCCCTAAAAAGTCAACTGTCTCAAAAGGAGCTCTGATTATCTTGGTATTTGTGTTGATGGAAGGAGATTATCTGTAAAGGGACTTCTTTCTCTGATAGGCATCCATTGCATTTTTAATGTTATTACTATTCTGTGACAAACGTAAACTTTTCAAGAAGTGGCTTGTAGACGTGACGGCCAAAGATTTATGGTGTATGCTTCTTTGGCTTCTTTAAAGCCCTTAATCCCACTTTTGATTTTTGCTTCTACAAAGACTCTAGTTTAAAGTAATCCAGTATACAGTAATTTTGAGACGCATCTATGAGAGAAGACATAATTACCTGCCATAATTCTATATTCATGTTTCTGAAGTTGTTTTGAGAGGCGATCATTCTTTTTAGAGTAGTTGTACTAGGACATCACTTTTCATATCAAATAGAAAGAATTAGGCAAAATTTAGCGTTAGCCAATTCTTTTATGATTGAAAGCATTTTATTTAGTTTAACATTCAGTACAGTGTCTAAAGTCTATGGGCAGCAAATTCTGGTGTGGAGAAAGTCCAGTTTTAGCCAGATGAATGTTTGTTTTTATAAAATTTGTCATCATTTTTAGTTGGCATGTTCATCACTTTATAATGTATTCAGGTGCTGTGTTATATCCTCTGTAAAAAAAAAATAATGACCTAGCTGCAGCATAATTTTCCAACTGCTAGAATTTTGAATGTAAGAGAATTAAAATCAATATGCTTGAGGAATAATTAGACCTTTAAACTATCACTGATGAATTTTCCAAATTGTCTTATAAAAGTCTAAGTAATTTTATTTTATAAAATCTTATAAAAGTCTAAATAGAATGGGAAACGAAAGGGATGGGAGTTGATGTGGAGAACAAGATGAGGAAAAGTAGAAAAAAATTGACAGGGCAAATTTATAAAAAGTATGTGTTTGTATGCTTGTGTCGTATTTAAAAATATAGCAAATGGTTCTTTCAGTATTGTTTTGAACATCGCTGATTTTTAACATTTTCTTTCATAACACTCAGACATCATTAACAATTGTTTGCGTATTCATTTGGTATGGGTTTTTTGTTGTTCTTTTTTTGGTTTGTTTCTTTTCGTTGCTTTCTTTTAACATTGGTCATGTTTCACCCTTTTTTTTCATTTCCCTGTCTACAATCAACTTCTTCATTCCACTAAGGCTGGGCACAGAGTAAGTTTCTTCTCTTAGCTCCTACTAACAATGGTGGTTGGGTGGCTGGTTACTGACTGGGTTTCTCACCCTTTTAAGGTCTGTCGAATAGGAAGTAACCAAATTCCCATGCTTTGATTGGGTTGGTTCTTTATTCGAATTTAACAAGACTGCCATTTCCAGAATCGTTTGCTGTCTTAAAGGACACTAAAATTTATGTCTTACCAGACTTGTCAAAGTGTGGAATTTGGGCAAGGAGAGTCCTCAAAGTCTGACATTTGTTATGTGACACTTTTTCCCCTATAACTTTGTCACCAGCAGAAAACCAGAGGATTCTGTCCTAGTAAGGATCTTTACTAATTTGAAATAATTTTTGTGTGGTCATTCATACAGTTATATCTTTAGAGTGCTAATAGTCGGGTACACTTGGGGATAATCCACAGTGCTTTATAGAATTTAGATCATCAGTCATTATAAAGTACCATGTCTTACTAATGTTCTTTCTGGTACATGCAGATTTTTTTGAACAGCTCATTTATTGTTAGTCCCAAACATTTTCAGCCTGTTATAGACATATACTCTTTTATGACTTTGGGGTTCTTTTTTTTTTCCCCCCTTAATATAGAAATCTATTTTTTACCTTTCTCTCAAATGCCATCTTCCCACATTAACTATGTACTTCAATCCATATCTGAAGGGATCCCTCTCTAAAATGAAGATATCCAGGTACTTTTA
Organism: Galeopterus variegatus; assembly: GCF_000696425.1. Classification (NCBI taxonomy): domain Eukaryota; kingdom Metazoa; phylum Chordata; class Mammalia; order Dermoptera; family Cynocephalidae; genus Galeopterus; species Galeopterus variegatus. Next base: position 39,088 of record NW_007726715.1, read on the forward strand.
TATTGATTACCAGTGAGAGTGGAAACTTCATAGTGGTTTTTAGTTTTACAGTTGTCTTGTCCACTAAAATCTGCAGTGAAACTGTAAATATAGTCATTGAACAAATACCAGCTGAAACTACTCTTTATAAAGAAGAAACAACAATTTCTTTTAAAGTGTGCTGATTTGGTAACCTTGTGTTACTTCAGGTACTCTATATCCTGGTAAACAGTTCCTTTTCCTTTGCAATCGTTTTTATTTTTGTTGCAAGACAAATCAAGCTGTTTTAGTAAACATTTTAATTTCACACATTTTGTTTTTTAATTTCAATTTGCAAAGTCTGTGGTGGCAAAGCTATTTTGTTTTATCCTATTAGATATTTAACGTTTTGTTTGATAATATTAAGGAATAGTCGTACCTTTAAAAGCACTTAAAGGGCATGCACATTTATGGATGGGACATACGTATGGGAAAACATTCTGTATAGAATGGAGGTGCTCATTCTAATCAACATGAATTGATTCTCTTGTCCTTTGGAAGACAGATATTTACAAATGATCTTTTTATCACTATCCTGTTAAATGGCTAAATTAAATGATGTTATTTGTCAAATCTTGAAATTATAAAATTAAAATTTTACAGCATTGATTTTTTTTTTTATTCTTTTATATGTGAAAGCAAAATTTATTTTTGTCATCTGAGACTATGTTGTAACTCTATTGCCTCTTGGTAAATTCATCACTTATTTAGCAGGTCTTTTTTGTTTTTAATGCTCAAGTGTACATGGAAGATTGTGAAATGTTATTTTTTGTTTGGAACTTTACTGAGGGTGCATAGGCAATTTAATCCAGAAAATAAAAGTATGACAGTGAGGATTTCTAAAAACAAAGGAAAGTAGTCAAAGATTATAATTCAAAAGCACAGGTTTACCTATTAAAACTCTGAAACATAGGCTGTTTGTTTTTGGTTTTGGTGGCTGGCAGGTACAGGGATCCAAACCGTTGACCTTAGTGTTCTCAGCACCATACTATACCAGCTAAGCTAACCGGCCAGCCCCTCATAGGTCGTTTTTATACCTCTATTATACAGCTAATAGTTCAAAGTAACAAAAAATGGTAGATTTTGGTCCTCCAATTAGTTGTCAGTCTGGTAAGCATAATTTTAAAAATTAACTTTTTTTCTCTAATTACAGTTTTAACAGTGCCCTTTAATAATGTTCCTGGAAAACAAAAAATGGTAGATTTTGGTCCTCCAATTAGTTGTCAGTCTGGTAAGCATAATTTAAAAAATTAACTTTTTTTCTCTAATTACAGTTTTAACAGTGCCCTTTAATAATGTTCCTGGAATTAATATATAGGTTTCACATTACAACTGCAGAAATATGAATTACCATATGAATCTCCAAAAATGCCAAATTCCATAGGGCCCAGTGGTATACTTTTCATTATGTGATTTTTTTTATTCATTATAATTTATAGGTCCCTAAATAAATCACTTTAGAATCTTGACTTATTGTTGGTAAATAGAATGATTACCTGTATTGTGTATGTGCAACTATTAATGACAAAAATAAAATAGGATTTAGAACAGAGTACATTACCAAATGTGTGTTTGTTTAAATGGTCTTGGTAGGAACTGTGTGAATAACTTCTACTTTATTGGGTTCTGGAATCTCTGATGAGTTTAAAAGGGAAGTTGGGGAGGAAAATATATTATTTTGACATTATGTTTAACCTTATGCTTTATCTTGCCTTGGCACTTTAAAGTTGGTGTTGGTATTAGGAGATCTGCACATCCCACACCGGTGTAACAGTTTGCCTGCTAAATTCAAAAAACTCCTTGTACCAGGAAAGATTCAGCACATTCTCTGCACAGGAAACCTTTGCACCAAAGAGAGTTATGATTATCTGAAGACTCTGGCTGGTGATGTTCATATTGTGAGAGGAGACTTTGATGAGGTGATGTATTTCCCTTTCCCCTCCCAAGTATTTCTCTTTCTTAATTCTCGTATAAGCTTTATTTTTTAGAATAGGTTTCTCAATTGGTAAGGTCTTTTTTTCTTTTTTAATTTTCCAAATATAAAATTACTACACATGCCCCTCACTTATTGTTTGAAAATTACTAATTTAGACTACTGAGTAAACATATTAAATACTTGTTCTAACTAAATTGATACTGAGCAAAAGTGGCTGTTACTACTTTTTGTAGTACTGTCATTTAGTTTATAAAGTTTTTATGAACTTCTTACCACTACCACATGTACTACCCTATTCAAAGCCACCCCATCACTTTCCTGTATTGCACCTTCCTGATTCTACCCTTTCTCCTTCCACAGTTTGCTCTCCTAATAGCAACCACAATGATCCTTGAGTGAAGTTAAGATCACATTACTATTTTGCGGACAACTGTCTCATGGTTCCCTTTTCCAAGGGTTGACTTTGTAAGGCATGAGAGAGTTTTGAGGGAGTGATAGAACTATTCTGTATCTTGAATGTGGTGGTACCTACACAGCTGAATGCATTTGTCAAAACTGATTTGCATTGTATGCTAAAAAGGGTGATTTTACTATATGGAAATTATACTTCAATGAACCTGACTTTAAAGATAAAAAATAAGGAGTTTTGTAGTTCCAACTTTACCCATTAGTTAATAACGAGATTTTTGACAAATTACTTCCCCTCTCTGACCCTTAGTAAATATGATTGGAATAGATGATTTTTAAGAAACTGACAGTGCTAACATTGTATGATTTAGCATGATAAACCCAACCCCAATAGGAAAAACTTATTTTGTATTTCTGGGAATATAGCTTTTTCATAAATTATTTAACTTGGTTGGTGCGTTTTAAATGGGGTCCCTTTATACCAAACTGAATGGGCATAGTGTCTTCCATTTTTTTAGTGGATTTAAAAAAGAGTTTGGATAAACTAGAGGTGGCATGCAGGTGAAAGACGGGGATAAGAAAGGAAGGGGCAAACTTCTTGTTGATAATTAGAATATAAATCTAGTCTGTTAAAAACATATTAGGGGGCCGGCCCGGTGGCGCACTGCTACAGTGCGCCGCTTGGGAGTGCAGCGGCGCTCCCGCTGAGGGTTCAGATCCCACATACAGACCGGTTCCCGCTCACTGGCTGAGCAAGGTTCGGACGCAACACCGAGGGTTGCGATCCTGTTGCCGGTCCCGGTCCAGTACGGGTGCAACACTGAGGGTTGCGATCCGTTGCCGGACACGAAAAAAGACAAAAATATTGACATATTAAATCAGCAGCGATTCTTCAAACTGTTGCTACTCCCATTTTTCAAGGTTTAACAAAATATTTAAAAACAACAGCAAAACTAAAGTTTAGCAGGGAAGCACACTAGAGTGAATATATAGTGTAAAGAATCCTCTCATTAATGCAACTACTCCCAACTTGATCTAAGAGTCCAAGTGTTTGGTTGCTGTTTTAAAACTTACTGTAAGCAAAAAAGAAATTATATGATGTATTTGTCAGATTTAAAAAAAAACAATTTTAAGTGACAAAAAAATTTTAATTGTATCTAGCTAGGAATACAAGCATATATTACACATAAATTTTATTATACCAATTTTAAGTGACAAAAATTTTAATTGTATCTAGCTAGGAATACAAGCATATATTACACATAAATTTTATTATACATACATCACTCATATATCACTAGTACATGGAACTATATCAGACCAACTACATTGTCATAAAAGCTTCTGAACAAACCAAAATTACTTAATGACTTAATAGTGAATAACAATACTATCCTAAATGTAGACAGGAAACAATTCACAACCTCTTCCCCTCATCTTTGGCACGATATTTGGATGTTGGCCAATGTTTGAATTCAGTACACAAGACAAGACTGTCAGGTTTTCATCAGATGTTCTCCCTGTTCTTCAATTGACATTGATTGCATATACTTATTTAGTAAATCTTCTTCCTTTTTTCCTTCATTCATGTATGATTCATCATCATTTGAAGAAACTGAAGGAAAAGTAAGAGTTTATAATGTCTGTTTTGGAAATAAAATTAATGACCTAGCAAAAACAAATTGCCTGCAATTTTCAAAACTCTTAATCACGTCTCCCTTCCCCCCCAATCTCTTATTCTTTAAAATAAAATACATAGTACTGTATTATAGCCAAGTTACTGTATAGCAATTTCTCTGTTACTAAGTCCTGTATTCCCATTGATTTTGAAAATTTTTTGGTTAGGGGGAAGTTAAAATGAAGTTATATCTTCTGTGTCTCTCTATTCTCCTTTAGTTCCTTTCCATCTTTTCTCTTGACATTCCCTCTTCTCTTGACATTCTCAGGACATTTCCCTCACCTGGGGTTTCCTCTAATTGTTCTTTTTGGAACCAGATTTAACCTTCTCCTCTGCCCTTTTTCTCATTTCTTGAATAGGTATAGTATGATATTTACAGCAGAGCTGGGTGAGGCTGTCATACCGTGATGAGATATTGCTTCAAAAGGCCTAAGTTCCTTACTTCCTACCCACTTCCCTATCCATTGTAGCAAACTAGGAAATTATTTAACTTCCATGTAATCCTTTCCACTCTATCAATTCTAAGGAATACTTCGGAGCATTCAGTGTCTCCTGTTTTGCCTTTTTCATTTTGCAGTATTCTGTACTTATGGTATAAGGATACTTTATGCTGACTTTTCAAACCCTGGATTTGTCTGAGTTGCATCTAAAATTTTGATCATATCACCTGTTTGGCTTGTTGAATATCAAACAAAATAGTATAAGTGATATAGCCCTTTGTAAACTACTAGATGCTATACAAAATGTGTTGTCCATCCAAAAATGGCATTATCTTATAAAAGAATTGCTATGGCTTGAAAAAGTCATGTTTGTGGCTATGGGTTCTGATAATTTCATTTTCTGTTAAATCTCTGTCCTTGCTCTTGTAAATATCTTTATTTAGTATTAGAAATATCTTGAGGGCCGGCCCGGTGGCGCACTGGATAAGTGCGCCGCTTGGGAAGCGTGGTGGTGCTCCCGCCCGAGGGTTCGGATCC
>NW_007726715.1:44395-49507 GCF_000696425.1 Galeopterus variegatus
TACAGACCGGTTCCCGCTCACTGGCTGAGTGAGGCGCGGGAGCAGCACCAAGGGTTGCAATCCCGTTGCCGGTCCCCAGTCCGGTACGGGGGCAACACTGAGGGTTGTGATCCGTTGCCGGACACGGAAAAAGATAAAAGACAAAAAAAAAAAAAAGAAAGAAAAAAAGAAATATCTTGAATCTCACTCCCTTGAGAAGTATGTTCTTTTAAATGAAAGCATAAACTACATTTCATGTTTACTTTTTTATTTGGAGCAATAAAGGCAAATCACATTCTAAATTTTTTAATGTCTTCTGTAATAGGAATGAAACTAACTTGGGTTTAATATTTTTTAAGCATAGATACTTTTAATTCCACATTTACCAGGTTGCATGAAAAGTCTGCTTGTTCTAAAAATCTTCAGTGACTTACATCTTGTTTTAGATGCATATCCAGCTTTTAACCTGTGAGAAAAGGAAGTATCTTAAATAGAGCCAGTAAAGTGAACAGCCGCCTAATGCATGTAGAAGACCACATACATTTTTTTAATAGCTGTCAGCTTAACCAAAGAGACTCAGCCCCTAAATTCTCCTGTGACTTATTAACTGTGAAATGCAAAGCCAACTATTATAGTGCACTTTGAATACTCAGGCTTCTGAATCTCTTCTTTCCTCTCCTTTTTTGTTTTATCGTGTTCCCCTGTGCAGAAGGAATCATATGCTTCTCCTTTTGGAGATAGTTTGCATTATTTTGAATTTGAGTGAGAATTATATTGAAAAGGGCAGTCATCCATATCTCTAGCTGATCGAGAAATTTTTACTATTCCATAAAATATGTTCTAAAAGAAGTGGCATATCCTAATTAGTATAGAGAAAGTAAGATAACATCCTTTTGTGCTTTTTGTCCAACCTATTCTGAATTTAGCAATGTGAACATATGAGGGAACATGAGCTTCAATATCACTTAGCTCCCCTTGAAATAAAATTGGGGTACATTTTCCCCCTTTTAAACAATAAAGAAACAGACCCTTCTTTGTTTCTCACTGGTCGCCAAAGGGAATGCTGTATGAACACTTCAGTTGTGGATGCAGCTACAATATTAGAAGGCCCCAAGTCCTCTCTCTCCAGTTGGTGTCGCCATGTAGTGAAGGGGTAATGCTGTTTATGTGAGTAAGGAGAGCTGAGGCGGCTCCTGTGATGAGTGAGGACACCTGTCATACAAATCACCTCAGTTAGATGACGCTTTCACTGTAAGAACTAGTGAGAAACCAACTAGAGGTGCACCTGCCTGGCTTCTGTGAGCTGTGCTGAATCACATGCATGTACTGCCTCTTCATTAACGTCCTCAGATAGTTCGCATTATAAATCTTAGCAATGCTGCACAGATAACGCTTCTGGCCTACGGTGAGGTCTCGATGCTAAAAGACAGAATAAGACAAGGGTTTGGATCCCCGCACTGGCCAGCCACCAAATGAATGAGTGAATAAATAGATAAATACACAAACAGAATAAGAAGATTTATAATCTGCATTGTAAAACAGAGGTTGGCATTATTCGTAATCTGAAAGGATGAATGTTCAGGACAGTTGTACCATCTGTACATTATACCTAAGCAAATTCAACTATGTTAACTTGGCCAAAAGAGAAAGAAATGGCCATTTAAACAGTGCAAGTGACTGCTTGCCATTCTACTCAAACGATTCAGATGCCCTGTGAGGTTTGAGAACCCACTGCCCTAGAGGAACAAGGAAGCAGTGAATGTGCTGTTTCGTCAGCGAATCTTAGTTCCCATATACCCCAGTGTGGCTCTTTTTTTTTTTTTGTAGCCACAAAAACAACACATATTTGTAAAATCAACTCCAATAGACATTGTACATTGTACACAGACATCTTATAAGAGAATATGTAAGGGCACCATGGCCTCCTTGTTTAAAAGGGACACATTACAAAAACATGAAGCACCAGGCACTATATCCCAACCCTAACTTCTAGATGGCCTCTCAGGAGGTAGCACAGAAAAGTTCTAAAACACGTTGCCTTCTCAATATGATTTTTGAGGTATATAACATGATACCTAAAAGCAATCTAGTTACCTACTTAGTCTAAACTAAAAAAACATCTTTTCCAGCACCGGAAGAATGTATGGTCTGCGTTGGACATACTGAGGGATAGTATGTTCATCTCTAAAGTAATTTTGACTGCGATTTTCATTGTACTTGCTGATTTTAGAAGTTAATGCTCACTTAAAATGCAAGAATGCACTATATATGCATATGTATATACACAGAGATTTACTTAATAGGTAATAAATCCAGAGAAAAGTCAAAATGTTGGTCAGAAAAATTTACCAGTGTGCTGAAATCCATAGTAACCCTAATTCACTTTGCTCTAGAAATATTTCTAATAGGTATGATCTTTAATGGGTACTACAGCTCAACAGTTGTAAAATCCTTACTGTCATTTTTTTACTTGCTTTCTCCTAATTTTGTAGTCCTTGAGTGAAATCTTTACAATGTTGGGTTTCCATCTCTAGTATGGAACTTTCGTTGAGTATCAGTGTGGTCAGGGCAGAGCTTCCTGAGTAAATATAAATTAGATCTGAAGTATAAAACACTGAAAGAATTCTTATGATAGAGAATTTGTAATCTTTACATTCATTCATGAGTTTACCTAACAGGTATTTCTTGACTCCTAGATAATATGCAGGCTATACTTTGTCATCTCCAGTGCTTTACCTTCTACGTAGCTTATCTTCATAAAAAGTTAGCTCTGAATACAAAAAGTATTGGTATTTAAATACTTCTCTGTTTGAAAAGGAATCAATCAATATTTCCCATTAGCATACCTTTAGAAAGGATGCATCTGTCATTGATTTAGGGATGTGAATTGTTTGAGGAGATTTCCATAACTCTTGCAGCTTAGCTATGTGTGAGTTCACTTTGTGTCCATCTATGATTCCGTCTGTAGGCAAGGACAATATTGTGAATTTCAGAGGCAAAAATCAGTTCAAACTTACTATGATCTAGATGGTTACATGTGTCAATGAGTGTTTTATATCAGACTGTTAAATTTGAAGATACAGTATGATATGCCTTTGGTGTTAAAGCACACAAACATCTAAGATACTTATATTTTATTTATATATATATATAATTATACATCATTATATATGGACTATATTATTTTGAACTCAGCTAAGATGCAAAGTGTTGCCAGTAACTTACTTTTTTTTTTTTTCCCTTTTTGTCTTTTTTCGTGACCGGCAATGGATCGCAACCCTCAGTGTCGCACCCGTACCGGACCGGGACCGGCCACGGGATCGCAACCCTCAGTGTTGCTCCCGCCCCTCGCTCAGCCAGTGAGCGGCTGGTCTGTATGTGGGATCCGAACCCTTGGCGGGAGCGCCACCACGCTTCCCAAGTGGCGCACTATAGCAGTGCGCCACCGGGCCGGCCCCAGTAACTTACTTTTTTTTATCATGTCAGAAACATACTAAAGAGGAAATACACATGCAGGATTTATGCATTAAAGATTTACAACATTTTATCATTCATTTGATTTTAGTATATGGTTTTAAAATTCTATTCTGTATTAAAGATAGAATAACGCATATTTTATTTCTTTAGTAATACAATGTTAGAGGGCTTTGCAGATATTTATCAAAATTTATTTTTACATAATTTAAAATATAGATGTGAGCAGAATAAAAGAATAGCCTTTTAATTAAAATAAAAGTTGAGACATGGTCCCAGAAGAATAGAAACTGGCCTTCAGTTTCAGAAATATTGAGACTAGTAGTTTAGTCTCAATATTCACTCTGTTAGTAGCTAACTTCATTAGCAGCTTGGGGAAAAATAATATAAAAAATATAAATTTTATCAGGAAATACCATTTTTCAATACTTCCCTCTTCCCTGCACATCCTTTTCCAGGCAACAACTGATGTGCTTTCTATAACTATAGATTAGATTGCATTTTCTTGAGTTTGACATAAAGGGAAACACACAATATACTATTTTTGTCTTGCTGCTTTCACTCAACATAATTATTTTGAGATCCACACATACCATATGTAACAATAATTCATTCCTTTTTATTGTTAGGTTATATTCCATTGTATATATACATATGCCACAATTTGATTATCCATCCACCTACTGATGGACATTTGGGTTGTTCCCAGTTTTTCACTATTAGAAATAAAACTCATAGAACACATTTTAAGTTAAAAGTTTTTACTTAGTAAATTGAATTAAGTAAGCACAGTTTTGTTTCAATATTATTGATTAATAATAAAACCACTATTGTTTTGTATATTCAACTTTAAATTTAGTTATTTCTTCAAGATTTTGGCAACTTGGATGGCTAGTTAAGTAAGATAAGTAAGAGTTATATTTGCATCCTGAAGTATTACTTGGCCAACAAAAGTTAAATCACCTAGAAATTGTGTTAGTATGACCCTTGAAACATAATTTAGAATCTAATAATAAAATGAATATCAATTTAGCATTTTTTAAATTTTATTTTTTAAAAATTTAACACATTGGTCAGAGACTTTTTTAAAAAACATATGTCAAACCCTTCCTTACAGAGTACCCAATCCAGAAAAGAGTTCAATTTACTGGAATAAAGCAGCTCACAACATATCTTTGAAGAATCATTCAGAGATTTATCTTCTCAACATGTATGTGAAAACCACCTCTAACAAGCCTTTAAACACATTGGTCACAAACTTCCTATTAAAAAACATGTCAATAAGACTATTTATTTAAGAATATGTCTTCGGTGTCCTTGCTAAACAATATTTCTAAGATGCATATTATAGTCTGGACTAAAATTTAATTTCTCAAAAACTTAATAGCATTTCTTTACAGAAAATGAAGCATTTAAAAATAAATAGTTAGGGCCGGCCCGGTGGCGCACTGGATAGTGCGCCGCTTGGGAAGCACAGCGGCGCTCCCGCCCGAGGGTTCGGATCCCACATACAGACCGGTTCCCGCTCACTGGCTGAGCGAGGCGCAGGAGTAACACTAAGGGTTGCAATCCTGTTGCCGGTCCCCGGTCCGGTACGGGGGCAACACTGAGGGTTGTGATCCGTTGCCGGACACGGGGAAAAAATAAATAAATAAATAA